>NC_079190.1:29923281-30065781 GCF_029499605.1 Hyla sarda | reverse complement strand
GCAGAGAGCTACACAACTTCCTCTGGAGCATACAGCAGTTGATAAGTACTGGAAGGATTAAGATTTTTAAATAGATGCAATTTACAAGTCTGTTTAACTTTCTGGCACCAGTTGATTGAAAAAAGAAAATTGTTTTCCACCGAAGTACCCCTTTAACATGGAGACACCTAATGTTATGGACCGTCCACACTCCACAATGCTCCATCCCTGGTAAAAGGCAGAACATAGAGCAGTGTATATCAGATTGAAATAGAGAACACAGACATGGCCGCACATCCCTCACATGCACAATGATCTAATGCTTCTCGACAACATTTATTAATAACAGGTCGTTCGTGTACTTTATGATCATGAAGTGCAAGCCCACTAGCCACGTCATAGCCACCTGTAAGTAGTGGGTCCCTAATGTCCCCTAGCATAAAATGGCATAGCACTGGGCGGTGACCACCACCGCCGCAACACCAGTGCCCACAGGGGGAACGACCCACTGGCAGAGCAGCCCCGATGCCACTCGAACCAGTCCCAGGGCCGCGCCTCCCCAAGACACGGTGCCACGGCAGCAATGGACGCCGCACAGCACCACACCAGTGTGAACAAGGTGTAATAACCATGTGCTCCCAGTTAGACTGGGAGGCTACCACCTTGTTCACACTGGTGTGGTGCTGTGTGGCGTCCATTGCTGCCGTTGCACCGTGTCTATGGGGAGGCGCAGCCCTGGGACTGGTTTGAGTGGCATCGGGGCTGCTCTGCCAGTGGGTCGTTCCCCCTGTGGGCACTGGTGTTGCGGCGGTGGTCGCCGCTCAGTGCTACGCCATTTTATGCTAGGGACGTTAGGGACCCACTACTTACAGGTGGCTATGACGTGGCTAGTGGGCTTGCACTTCATGATCATAAAGTACACGAACGACCTGTTAGTTTAATAAATGTTGCTGAGAAGCATTAGATCATTGTGCATGTTGTGGATGTGCGGCAATGTCTGTTTTCTCTATTTGAATTCACAGTATATCAGATTGAGGTGTCCTGCTGAGATCCTCCTCCAACCTGTGGCTATCGAGATGTTGGAAAACTACAACTCCCGGCATGCCCGGACAGCCGTTGGCTGTCCGGGCATGCCGGGAGTTGTAGTTTTCCCAAAATGTGCTTGTGGAGCTAGTCAGGTGGCAACGGCATATTAAGGAATAAAACATATGGGCATCCTCTCCCCTGACTTGGGCCAATGCCACCAGAGAGAGCAAGATCCTTAAATGTCAATGGAGGATAGACTTCTAAGAGGAGGCCTAAAAAGGAAAGATTAGGTGATGGAAGCGCGTGGCCTGAGGATACTTTAGCTCACGTAAGAGGCTCAATATTTAATTTCAAAGCTTGGTACAGGGTAAACATTACTGTACCGGTGTTGTTTTTCTTGGCTCCGTTTCCCGGTAATCTCTCTCTGCCACGTAACCGGTTTTGTCATCCCTGGCTCCGGATCCTCTGGTTCATGCCCCTCAGGGCAGGTCTTCAGATTTCCTTCCATCTCACAATCCCGAGTCACATGGGGACAGTAATAGGACTCCTCTGCCGAATTCAAGGCCTAGAAATGGATGAGAAAAATGGAAGGTGGCAATCGGTATTAAAAGGAAACCGTTCATCAGTTTCACAGGGACATGCTTCCTTATGCTCTGGAATGATGCGCAGAATGTTTAGAATGCAAAAAGAGGCAGATTTTCTATTTAAAATACTCCTAAATTCTGGAACAATTTCTGTAAAAAAAAAACAAAAAAAAAAACAACTGTCCGGGAATGAGAATTTGAGTCATCAGGGCAGTCCCAGCCGTATTCTCTCTGTCCCACTGGAATGACAGATCTCACCCTCCTTAGTGGGGCACAGGGAAGGATAGCTGTCACGCCCCCTCCCATAGACTTGCATTGAGGGGGCGTGACGTCATAAGGGGGCGGGGCTATTATGTCCTGAGCTCCCCGCTCTAAGCGTTGGGAACATTTTGTGCAGCGGAGTACCCCTTTAAGATACTTCACAGAACTTGTCTATCTAGTACCTGTTCGATTACATGCCATTTATGCTACGGTCTATGCGTGGGACAATCTTCCACGTATGGTGGTCTTGTCCAGTAGTTTCGGCCTTTCGGGCTCAAGTATTAGACCTCCTTGAGTCAGTTTTACCTAATCATGTCCCGAGGACGCCTGCCTACTGCCTTCTTGGCTATAAGCCCGCTAGGATGCGGTCCAAAGTGTTCCGCCTCTCCCAATATAGTCTTCTAGCCATCAGAATCCACACAGCTTCACAATGGATTCAAGCGGTTTTACGCTTTGGGAATGTTCTCTCCAGGATTAATCTTATTATGCTGTATGAAAAGTTAGCGGTTATTAGGGAAGATGGGGTGGATGGTTTTAATATTGTATGGGACCGCGGTGGTCACCCCCCATTGCCCAGATATGAGCCATTGCATGTCTTTATACTGAGGGGTAGTTTTTTCTCTTTATGTTGGGGTCAGCCAGTGCGCAATGTTTACTATGAGACCTTTATGTTTTATGCTTTATTCTACTGATTATTGTATGGTCGGGAGCATTTTCATGTCACTTTATTTTGTAAGTGTACCATCATGTACTGTTTATTATCATCACTGAGTCCTAGGACTGTTATGTTCAAATTTTAAGCTGATTTGTGTACTGCTATAATGTTTTAAAAGGGGTACTCCAGTGGTAAATCTTTTTTTTTTCTTTTTTTAAATCAACTGGTGCCAGAAAGTTAAACAGATTTGTAAATGACTTCTATTAAAAAAAAAATCTTAATCCTTCCAGTAGTTATTAGCTGCTGAATACTACAGAGGAAATTCTTTTCTTTTTGGAACACAGAGCTCTCTGCTGACATCACGAGCACAGTGCTCTCTGCTGACATCTCTGTCCATTTTAAGAACTGTCCAGAGTAGGAGAAAATCCCCATAGCAAACACATGCTGCTCTGGACAGTTCCTAAAATGGACAGAGATGTCAGCAGAGAGCATTGTGCTCGTGATGTCAGCAGAAAGCTCTGTGTTCAAAATTGAAAATAATTTCCTCTGTAGTATTCAGCAGCTAATAAGTACTGGAAGGATTAAAAAAATGTAATAGAAGTAATGTACAAATATGTTTAACTTTCTGGCACCAGTTGATAAAAAAAGAAAAAACCTTTAATAAAAGCTTCTTGGTTTGACTGGTTTGACTATCTGATCAGCACTTGTATCGGGCCTGGGTCTACCTGTGGAATATCAGCCTTATAGTGATAGGCATGAAAAATCATAGCCAGGAAAAGATGCCTAAGCGTATGTTCACACCTACTTTACATGCTGCATTTTGATGCAGCTATAATGAATTTCCAGTGTGTACATGTGAACATACCCTTAGAGGTAATTCCATTATCACGTGTGTGGGCAACACAGAGTGCACATAATTTTAGGATTTATTCATCCCTAGTACTGTACAAAGAGCGTTCTTTATTCTTCCAGGAAGGCTGGACTCTAACTTATTTATATATGATGCCACATTGTATTTTTTGCACAAATCAACTGTATTCACACATATAAATGTAAGGTGTTAGGATTAATCAAGGCATTAAATGGGCACTGTCATTAAAACTAATTTTTGCTATTGCACTCCTTATGGTAAATAAAAAATCTTTCTAATGTACTTTGTATTTTAAAAAGCTGTCACTAGGTGTCTCCCTACTTGTCCAGAGCACATTTCCCCCCATCTCCTGCACAGACTTTGGACTCCTGCTGGCCTGGCAGAAGTCCAAAAGCAGGAAATGCTGAGGGGGGTGTGTGTGCAGTCTTATCCAATCATAGCTCATATTAGAGCTGGACGGTATGACCAAAAATGTGTATCACAGTATTTTTGTAACTTATGGCAGTTCCACGGTATATAACGGTATTTCTTTCACCCCCCCTTCCCCAAATCATGTGACCCGCCAGCGCTGTTCTGCTCCCCCCAACCAAATCATGTGACCCGCTTGCGCTTTTCTGCCCCCCCTCCCTCAATTATCAGCCCAGCAGGGTACTACTCACATAGAGGAGGAGGGCAGTGCTTGACATATCTGAGTAGTACCCCGCTGGGCTGATAATTAATTGGGGGGGGGCTCAGAACAGCGCAGGCGGGTCACGTATGATTAGTTCCCAGATGTGGGGACAGCGCAGCGCTGGGCTGATAATTCATTCCCAGGGGGGAGGGGCCCAACCGGTATTGCGGTATGGGGAAAAATTCATATCATGCAGCCCAAAAATTGCGGTATTCGGTATGAACCTGTATACCGCCCAGCCCTAGCTCATCTCACACTGAACTGCTCTGGGCTGTGTGTAGCAGAGTGAGGGAGGAAGTTCTCTCCTGTTTGGCTTCAGATGATGTCACGCCTGCTGGGGAACGCCCCCTTCCCAGTCTGTGAATCTGACTGAGACTGAGCAGAAAACACAGAGCAATATCAAGGTAGAAAACCAAAAAATAATAAAAATAAAGGCAGGGGGTGGTTTATCATGATGGGGCAGTGAACTGGGAGGAGGATAAAATATAACAGGATCATGAGAGGTACAATTAAAAAAAAAAACAAAAAAAAAAACACATTTCCACATGAACAAAGAACAGGACTCGCCAATTATTTTTTATCTCATTTATAAAACAGTATGTAAAATTAAAATTGCTCCAAATCCCAGCACGCCCAGAGTGAGATGAACATGCGCACCTCCATTCATTCTCTAGAGCAGTGGTCTCCACACTGTGGCCCTCCAGCTGTTGCAAAACTACAACTCCCAGCATGCCCGGACAGCCAACGGCTGTCCGGGCATGCTGGGAGTTGTAGTTTTGCAACAGCTGGATGTCCACAGTTTAAGACCACTGCTCTCATAGGACAACCTAGGCCCGGCCTGACTCCCCAAAGGTCTCAGCCGACGGCTGTCCGGGCATGCTGGGAGTTGTAGTTTTGCAACAGCTGGAGGTCCACAGTTTGGAGATCACTAATCTAGATGAAAACAGCACAGTTTTTTGATGGAAATAATGAAACCAGGAATAAATTTTTTTTTTTTTTAAAACTCTTGAAAAGATCCCGAAAAATCCGTCATCATCTCTCGCGCTGCACACAGGATGACAGTCTTCATCCCGGCAGCTGCCAAAGACCCTTCTGAAGACGCCACCATTCAGCTGAACAAGTGGTTTTGTGAAGAAGAGTCGGACACGCGCTCATCCATCATGGCTGTCTGCTTTTTATGGCCATATAAATAAAACCGCTACTTTGTAGGCCTTCCAGCAATTCTGTGGCCTGATGAATGTGGAATGACATAGAAGGCGAGAAAGAGCGCAGGCCGGAGGTGGGGGGGGGGGGGGGGGGGTGGAGTATGTAGCTTTTCGCTATGTTGCATATGACTCGCTAAGCATCAAAGGTTTCCTTAGACACACAGAGCACGGTACGGTATTATAATGGTTTACGCTGGCATGGCGGCCGAATGCAGCTCAATTACGCTCCTGTTTCCCCCCACCGTAATTGACAGCTCTGTCTATTCACTTTAGAATTCGGCAAGAGCAGCAGGACCAACGTGTAACCCTTTGACTGCAACGCTTGTGCCCGCTCATATGAGTACAGGAGGAAGGGATGAAAAAGCAGACAGCAAAAAATAAATAAAATTATAAATATAATTTTAATAATTAAAATATTATTAATAATATTTTTTTATTATTCATACATAATAAAATACAAATAATATTTTTATTAATAATAATAAAAGTAACACATATATATATATATGTATTCAAATAATAATAATTAGTATTATTATTCTCATTATTACCGTAATAATAAAAATAATTAAAAAAATGTTGGCTATGGCCGTAAGATACAATGACAACAAATAAGAGTTTACAAAATGACTGGGTCACAGACATCGCCGCTCACAGTAATAGCAGCAGAAGTGGCGCCAGATATTCCATTATAACAGGTACTGCAGAGTTTTTGTATAAAGAAGAAGAAATAAAAAGAAAAAGAAAGCTTTATTTTTTATCCAGAAACAGCAGCACTTTTATAATACTGCACCTGAGCTCCTTCAAAGTGTTTTCAAATCAACTGGTGCCAGAAAGTTATACAGATTTGTAAAGGACTATTATTTAAAAACCTTAACCCTTACAGCACTTATCAGCTGCTTTATGCTCTACAGGAAGTTCTTTTGTGGTGGCGGAATTGGGATAAAGCCTTGTGGGGGTTTAAGGTAGTTAGGGTGTTGCTGTTCGGGATAATAAAGGGCGCCGTTAACCCTTGTCACTCGTGACGCCAGGGTGCGGGTTAAATGCTGTATTCTTGCTAGGCCTATTGCCACCCTTCCCAAGAGCAATAGGTGATGCAGAAATAAAGGATTGTCCACAATCGCTGTTAACTGAAAACTTGCAGGAACTTTTACTGAAGAATTTCTGTACATGTAGTAATAGTAACAGTCCAGATAATAAAGTCTCTATGCATATAGCTGAGCAGCGATTGACAGTTGGTTGGGATCAGATAAGCTCAATTTAGCTTCTTAGGGATTGTATAGCAGAGATCCGCTGGATTTAGGGGTGCGTTTAGGTCCAGTGATCCTGTGATGAGTAGCAGGGAATTGCTTAGTACATCCGCTTTGCTATAGGTCGAGGCTGCAAGGCTTTGGCCTAGTAAATTGTCTTGTAAGCTGCGGAGGTCCTACCTCTTCCAGAGTCAGCAACCCAAGAGAGCGGATCAAGATGGCGCGGGTCCCTTATATGGGCAGGGGCGGCCATTTTGGATTGGTCCATAACAACTGTCACTCACCGTTACAATGCATTGTGGGTGAACACGTCACGGGCACCTCTAAAGGTCCTGTAGCAAAACCATAGAGTTCTAACCTAATCACGTGACCCGCAGGTCCTGCTACGCTTGAACAGGTAGACAATTAAATATATACATATTTATATACTTATAACTTCCATACAGTCACAGACTAACTGAGGGGTGACAAGGGGAAAACTACAGAAGAGGGACCCCGACTTCCTAGGGACTCTGACTATGGGGACCTCTATAAAAGGTAACTTATACAATACGGTACCGGGACACCACACTTCTATAAAAAAAAAAAAAAATCTTAATCCTTCCAGTACTTACCAGCTGCTGTATGCTACACAGGAAGTTCTTTTCCTTTTGAATTCCTTTCTGTCTGACCACAGTGCTCTCTGCTGACACCTCTGTCCATGTCAGGAACAGTTCAGAGCAGGAGAGGTTTGCTATGGGGATTTGCTCCTGATCTGGACAGCGCTTTTGATTTTTTACCCATTTTTTTTTACCCATATGGAGGCTTGCTTTATACGTCCCCAATTTGTAATGACATCACTCATTTTACCACAAAATCTACGGCAAAACCCCCAAAAATTATTTGTGGAGCAAAATTGGAGGAAAAAAAACAAAACACAAAAAAAAAAAAACCTTGTGAAGTTTTAGAGGCTTCCGTTTCTACGCGGCGCACTTTTCCATAAAAAGGAATCTATATATCTTTTTTTGCAGATCCATACGTTTACGACGACACCCAATTTATTTATTTTTAGTTTTATTTTTACTACTTTTCAAAAAATCAAACCTTTTGAAAAGTATGCCTAAAATGACCCCTATAACAACACTTTTATTTTTCCATATACGGGGATGTGTGAGGGTCATTTCTTGCGGCGTCATCTGTAGTTTTTAGTACTACTGGTTTGAATGGGACTTTTTGATCACTTTTTACAGTATACATTATTTCTTCTAGACTTATGAATCACCCCCCCCCCTTTTCCCTATTTTTCAAATAGAATGATGTAAATAAACAAACGTGTGGTATCGCCGCATGCAGAAAGGTCTAAACTGTTCCGAACGCTGGAGCCGGGAGCTCGTTACGTCATAGCCCCGCCCCCTCATGACATCACGCCCTGCAGAAAGGTCTAAACTGTTCCGAACGCTGGAGCCGGGAGCTCGTTACGTCATAGCCCCGCCCCCTCATGACATCACACCCTGCAGAAAGGTCTAAACTGTTCCGAACGCTGGAGCCGGGAGCTCGTTACGTCATAGCCCCGCCCCCTCATGACATCACACCCTGCAGAAAGGTCTAAACTGTTCCGAACGCTGGAGCCGGGAGCTCGTTACGTCATAGCCCCGCCCCCTCATGACATCACGCCCTGCAGAAAGGTCTAAACTGTTCCGAACGCTGGAGCCGGGAGCTCGTTACGTCATAGCCCCGCCCCCTCATGACATCACGCCCTGCAGAAAGGTCTAAACTGTTCCGAACGCTGGAGCCGGGAGCTCGTTACGTCATAGCCCCGCCCCCTCATGACATCACACCCTGCAGAAAGGTCTAAACTGTTCCGAACGCTGGAGCCGGGAGCTCGTTACGTCATAGCCCCGCCCCCTCATGACATCACACCCTGCAGAAAGGTCTAAACTGTTCCGAACGCTGGAGCCGGGAGCTCGTTACGTCATAGCCCCGCCCCCTCATGACATCACGCCCTGCAGAAAGGTCTAAACTGTTCCGAACGCTGGAGCCGGGAGCTCGTTATGTCATAGCCCCGCCCCCTCATGACATCACGCCCTGCAGAAAGGTCTAAACTGTTCCGAACGCTGGAGCCGGGAGCTCGTTACGTCACAGCCCCGCCCCCTCATGACATCACACCCTGCAGAAAGGTCTAAACTGTTCCGAACGCTGGAGCCGGGAGCTCGTTACGTCATAGCCCCGCCCCCTCATGACATCACACCCTGCAGAAAGGTCTAAACTGTTCCGAACGCTGGAGCCGGGAGCTCATTACGTTATAGCCCCGCCCCCTCATGACGTCACGCCCTGCAGAAAGGTCTAAACTGTTCCGAACGCTGGAGCCGGTGCCGGGAGCTCGTGACGTCATAGCCCCGCCCCCTCATGACATCACGCCCTGCAGAAAGATCTAAACTGTTCCGAACGCTGGAGCTCGTTACGTCATAGCCCCGCCCCCTCATGACGTCACGCCCTGCAGAAAGGTCTAAACTGTTCCGAACCCTGGAGGCGGGGGCTCGTGACGTCATAGCCCTGCCCCCTCATGGCGTCACGCCCCGCCCCCTCCCATAGACTTGCATTGAGGGGGCGGGGCGTGACACCATGAGGGGACAGGGCTATGACGTCACGAGTTCCCGGCGCCGGCATTCGGAACATTTCGTTCCAAACGCTGAGCAGCGGAGTACCCCTTTAAGTTTACGCCATTCACTGTGCTGTTTTATTACATTTTACATTCTATTTTTATAGTTTAGACCTTTCTGCATGCGGCAATACCACACGTTTATGTTTATTTACATCATTCTATTTGAAAAATTGGGAAAAGGGGGGGGTGGTGATTCAAACTTTTATTAGAGGAGGGGCTTATTCACATTTTTATTTTATTTATTTATTATTTATTTTAAATGTTTTCACTATTTTTAGTCCTCATAAGGAAATATTACCTGCAATCTTTCAATTGAATACCCTGAACATAGCAGTGCCATGGCATCCACCGGGTACAAGATGCACTTCATACACCAGAGCGGGCTCAGGGCATACAGATACGCCCTGCATCCTCTAGGGGTTAAAAATCAAGTTTTTATATGAAGAATTTTTGAACTCTGGGACCCCCAACGACCTCCGGAATGGGTCCCACATTACTCCCCTGCATGTAGGCATGTGCTCCATGTACTGTATATGGGAGCGCCGGAGAAAGTTTAACAGATTTGTGAATTTCTTCTATATAATCCTTCCAGTACTTATCAGCTGTTGTATGCTCCAGAGGAAGTTGTGTAGTTCTATCCAGTCTGACCACAGTGCTCTCTGCTGTCACCTCTGTCCATGTCAGGAACTGTCCAGAGTAGAAGAAAATCCCCATAGCAAAACTCTCCTGCTCAGGACAGTTCCGGACAGAGGTGTCAGCAGAGAGCACTGTGGTCAGACTGGAAAGAACTACACAACTTCCTCTGTATTATACAGCTGCTGATAAGTACTGGAAGGATTAAGATTTTTAAATAGAAGTAATTTACAAATCTGTTTAACTTTCTGGCACCATTTGATTAAAAAATAAAAATAAAAAAAAATAAAAATTGTTTTCCACCTGAGCCCTACCTACATTTCAGAAAAGTGGCGAGCACAACACCGAATCAAAAAGTTGCAAACCTTGGCACAAAATGAGGCTTGCGTCAAAATTTGCATCTTTTGTATGTTAGAAACACTGGCCTACATGGTTTAATAAAGTGTTTCCTTACCAGTGTGCCTCCAGCTGTTGCAAAACTACAACTCCCAGCATGCCCGGACAGCCAAAGGCTGTCCGGGCATGCTGGGAGTTGTAGTTTTGCAACAGCTGGAGGCACCTTGTTTGGGAAACACTAGTTTAATACATTAAAAAAAAATTTAAATCTATTTAGTTTACACACCAGCATAAGAATGGCCTTAGCCTAGGTGTCCGGTGAAGGTGCCCCCACATCAATGCTGATGAATGTGTCCGCGTGTCTCTGCTGGCCACTTACGTTCCGTAAAGCAGGATTAGGCTTATATAAAATAAGTAGACGGTTCAGCTTGAAATACTCAAGATAATATTTTTTCTCTTCTCACACCAAACAGCGTTTTCCCTTATTGACAGCAGAGACCTTATCGCGAGGCTCCAGCAGCAGAAAGATGAATATTAAAGGGGTATTCCAGGAAAAAACTTAATTATATATATATATATATCAACTGGCTCCAGAAAGTTAAACAGATTTGTAATTTACTTCTATTAAAAAATCTTAATCCTTTCAGTACTTATGATCTTCTGAAGTTAAGGTTGTTCTTTTCTGTCTAAATCCTCTCTGATGACACCTGTCTCGGGAAACGCCCAGTTTAGAAGCAAATCCCCATAGCAAACCTCTTCTAAACTGGGCGTTTCCCGAGACAGGTGTCATCAGAGAGGATTTAGACAGAAAAGAACAACCTTAACTTCAGAAGCTCATAAGTACTGAAAGGATTAAGATTTTTTTAATAGAAGTAATTTACAAATCTGTTTAACTTTCTGGAGCCAGTTGATTTATATAAAAACTTTTTTCCTGGAATACCCCTTAAAGGGGTACTCCGGTGGAAAACATTTTTTTTTTTTCTTTTTCTTTTTTTGTCTTGTCCACAGTGCTCTCTGCTGACACCTCTGTCCATGTCAGGAACTGTCCAGAGCAGCATAGGTTTGCAATGGGGATTTTCTCCTGCTCTGGACAGTTCCTGATACCGGCAGCAGGTGTCAGCAGAGAGCACTGTGGACAAGACAAAAAGTTTCCCCTGTAGCATACAGCTGCTAAAAAGTACTGGAAGGGTAAAGATTTTTTTAATAGAAGTAATTTACAAATCTGTTTAACTTTCTGGCACCAGTTGAGGAGTACCCCTTTAACATGGTACGAGCACGCGAGGAGTCCTTCCGTAGAAAGTCATATCTGCAATTACGACATTGTCTGCCCGGTGAAGAAATGCCAAGACCGAGTCCATTTAGTGTATGACAATGTAAGCCTGTGCTGTGCAAGGTCACAAACATGGCGGCTCTCCATACATCTATATGTTCATTCTTTGTGCAGAGTCCGCACGGAATGCATAGCCTGCGGTCCTAGCGCTGGTATCCTGCAGTTTGCGGAATGTCTGCATGGAGATTCTGCGTGCAGACATTCCATCATGTGAACATAGCCTTAAAGTTCTGGGCGGTAAATACCAGTGCACTACTACATGTACACAGAACTGCCTCCTGAGTGTAATCTCCCTCTTCCTCTAGTTCGCAGGCTCGTCAACGACATTATCAATCATCATCATCAACAGTAGCAGTTCAGTGCATAGTTTAACACCTTCCTTGCTGTGCTGCTGCAGCTTCTTTCATTTCTGCTCACCTAGCACCTTCCAAAGCCACTAGTAACCCCCCCCCCATGTCATCTATAGCAGTGTACTGTAAATCAACCCCCAGCTCAATGCCAGTCTGTTCCGTCCAAGGCACTTTTACTGGCATTAGGTCACAGCAAGAGGTAAGGAGTCATAGTAAGGAATTAATATAAGCTGAGCTTCTAAGCTGAGCTGTGACTGGCCAGATAAGTAAGGGAAAAGAACAACCTGTGCTAGTACTCCTGGCAGAACTCCCCGTACAGATACACTGATTCTTTCTATAGAATTTTTTTCAGCAATGCTGCGTTGTTACCATTCCCCTTTAATAGAGGATGTGCTTCTACATATACAGACACCCTCCAATTCTTAATTTACTCAATCATTTGCAGGAGTAACAACAGAGGGATGGCACAATGCAAAATCCTTAGAACAAAAATGTTCCATACGAAAACAGACATATTAGGAAAGCAGACCGGCCCTCAGTAAGTCCTAATGCAGGGTTTCCCAAGCAGGGTGCCTCCAGGTGTTGCAAAACTACAACTCGGGAAACGCTGCTAATGGGATCAAAATCTTCCTTTAATTGTTCCACAGTAGACATAGGGCAGGTCTTGTGCTATTTACAGATACGGCGGCCATCTTTAATGGAGATCAGTAATCACTTTGGTAACGGATACAAACAAAGTCTTCCTACCTCTTGTCGCATATTCCCATGCTCTTTCATGTCCAACTCTCGCTCCAGTCGGAAGACTTTCTGGCTTATGGTTGCTATAGTGATATCCTTCTGATGGAGCTTTTCCGTCAGGTCAGAGACATCAGCCTGCAGCCTTTCAAAGCCGGCATTCCGGCTCTCTTTAATGGAGGACTCTTTTTCAGCCTTGAAAGAACAACAAAATAAAAATTCATACTAAAACTTTAAAAAGGCATAATCCAAGCAAAACGAACAAACATAAAGTTATCTACAAAACCAACGTACACCTAATCATTTTGTATCGCTAAGCCCTGCTAGCAGTAATAGTAATATCACAGTATTAAAGGGGTACTCCAACATCAGGTAAAACAAAAATGATGCAGAAGCCTATAGTATAGCTTACCTGTTTGCCCCAATTTTGAAAAAACCAAAATGACAATTTTTTTGTGCATCTGTAGGCCTCTCCTCTACTCACTTACTAGTTGAGCAGTTGTTTAGAACTACTGTCAAGTTGACCGAAATGATTCTGACTGCCGATCAATATATATACTAATACTGATATATTTATATGTCATTTCTAATGCTGAAGGAAAAAGATATTTGTTGAACTATGCACCACTTTCCTGAGTTTGCAAACTGCTAGTGACTGAATAACCTTGGATCAACGCCGGACGGCCCAAGATGGAAGTCAAAACATTTGAGGAAGATGCAGATTGTAGAAGGGCAAAGAACTGGAATTTTTCCTGTATTAGAGTGAGAGGGCTCCATAAATGAACTTTGGCCAAGAAAGAAATTAATGGACACTAGATATGCTAATATATATGGACACAATATTTCAAACAACCAATCAGAATGTAATATGCTAATTGTGATGTCATAATTCACCCTCCTTTTTTGTACAATGTAAAAACTAATTTACTTCCTGTAATAAACAGAACTCCCTGGGGTACCGAGGAGGGAACTCATACCAACCTACCCTGGTGTGAATTTTCTAACGTCGGAAATTAGTATAGCGGTAGTCACTCACAGATTAAGGCCGCATATTAAGGCACCCTTAACACTACCATTCCCAGAATGCATTGCTTTCCCTCAGCTCTCCGTCTAAGTCCTCCCATAGCAATCCTATCAGATTTCAGTACACAACAGACTAATGCTCAGCAGTCATTAAATCTGCTGTATGCATTGTCTGTCTGCTCCTTTGCCTGTAAGCATGAATCAATCTTGCCGTAACATCCCAATTAAGATATTTATGACAGGGAAATGGTGTCGCAGGCTGTAGTGACTGGTCATAGGTAGTGACATCACTTAGAAGGCAGGGCTAAACTCAGAGACAACATCCAGCTATGCCTCCTGAGACAGCAGATTATGATGTGTTGTCTTGGGGAAAAGGGAGGAGCTGCTGAGACAACACCACACCAACAATGAAAGGACTACATAACTTCCTATCTGGGTAAATTTAAGCAGGAAAATGATGAAGTCTGAACAATTTGTGATAGCACTAAATTAGTTATATACCTTGGAGTGATCGTTTTGTTTAAAGGGGTACTCCACTGGAAAAAAATTTTTAATCAACTGGTGCCAGAAAGTTAAACAGATTTGTAAATTGCTTCTATTAAAAAATCTTAATCCTTCTAGTACTTATAGGCTTCTGTATGCTCCACAGGAAGTTCTTTGCTTTTTAAATTTCTTTTCTGTCTGACCACAGTGCTCTCTGCTGACACCTCTGTCCATGTCAGGTACTGTCCAGAGCAGGAAAGGTTCACATTACATTACACCACAGCTCGTACAGACTTCTCTAGGGTTAGATACAGGCAGATAAGAAAACTGAACCTTCTACATGATGAGAAAGGCAGGGAGTGGTGTGGCACCGTGCCTGTTCTCCTACACATAATGGTTGCAAAGAAGGAGGGTGGGTATACGCAGAAGGATGGTGGGTATATGCAAAAGGATGTAAGTGTATACATAGAAAGATGGTGGGTATACGCAGAAGGATGTAGGTGTATACGCATAAGAATGTGGGTGTATACGCAGAAGGATGTGGGTGTATACGCAGAAGGATGTGGGTGTATACGCAGAAGGATGTGGGTGTATACGCAGAAGGATGTGGGTGTATACGCAGAAGGATGTGGGTGTATACGCAGAAGGATGTGGGTGTATACGCAGAAGGATGTGGGTGTGTACGCAGAAGGATGTGGGTGTATACGCAGAAGGATGTAGGTGTATACAGAAGGATGGTGGGTATACACAGAAGGATGGTGGGTATACAAAGAAGGATGGTGGGTATACAAAGAAGGATGGTGGGTGTATACAAAAGGATGTAGGTGTATACAGAAGGATACAAGTGATACATGCTGAATCTATCACTAGGTTTTTGCCACCTTATTTGAGAGCAGCATAAAGTGACAAACGCGTATATGTCCTATGTGTCAAGAAAAGTGACCATGTCAGTTTTACTGTACAGTGAACTAAAATAAAACTGCCCCCCTAAATTGCGCAATTTCGCCAAACAGCATATGCACAAGGGGTGCCTCATACACATTAGATGTCAAATTTAAGAGTACGGTTCTGTGTGTGCTATAAAAGTAAAGAACTATTATTATTATAATAAAATCCTACTGAAATTGTCAGGTTCAGTCTAATGTGAATGATGACCTTTAGGGCTACACTGGCCATGCATGGGGAGATATAATCCTCTTTGGCCCCTATTTATATAATTCTTTTCTGTGTTTGGTCATTTACAGACCCGTAAGGTTCTTGCCGCCTACTACTCCCCGCCACATGTTAATTTCCTGGGGCGAGCGACCTCTAGTCAGATTACATAAGGTGTTTGGACAGGACAGGCTGGTGATGTAAGGTTTTACCGTGATGGATTACAAAACACATCATGACAACTGGAAGGAAGAAGAAACAGCTGTAGGAATGCTAATGCTCCAAATGGCATCAATATCCTAATGATTTACCGCCATCTATATGACTCCACCGCCACGAACACAGGTCATGGAATGACGCAGAGCCAGAGTACGCTCCGGTAGACACAGAGATCTATTTAGCCTCCGGGTGAGAATCCTTTTTTCTTTTGCCCATATCATGCACACTTAACATTATGTCTTTCTGCACAATTTGTTTTATTCTAGGGCAGCTGCATCTATACGTACTGTAACTGGGTCATGTGATCACCAACCTGACCCACAGAAGATCAGTGCTTAATATGCCGATTAATTCCAGTGAAAAACAGCAAGACATCATCACCTAGGAGATTGCTCCTGCTAACTCCCAAACCCCTCCCAGCTCTATCTGTATACGGCTGCTGCTATCTCTGTGGGATCAGGCTATATAGTAGTTATACATCTCCATCCAGCTCTATCTGTATACTGCTGCTATCCCTGTGGGATCAGGATATATAGTAAATATAGTATATAGATACTGTGACGATCCGTCTTGGGGATTAGCTCTGGGATCGTCCTGGACCACGCCACAGGATGCGTTTCTTCTCAATAAACCAGCAAACAAACGCTTATAATGCAAATCTGGCACCTTGCCAGTTTTATTAGACAGGTTGCAGGGAAAGAAATAAACAAAAAGCAGGAACAAAACAAAATCCTAGACCGTCTGGTCACTGACTAAACAGATCAGCTTGTCCTGACTAACAACCGCTGAGCTTCCCTCAGCCGGTTAAACATATGTCCCCTGCAACCTTCTACTCACACTTCATGTCACTCTCTTTGAGCCACTCATAGCTCGGGCTGTGTACTCCTCAGCAGGCTCTGTCTCTCCCCTACAGCCCACATGCTGTCTCCTAGGAAGAGCCTAGATTAGACTGAGTCTCCATCTCATATACACCTCCCTTCCCTCCTGCCTCATTACTTAAGAAGCAGGTGAGAGCTTCTGCAGGGTTAGCCAAGGAAATACACCCTTTCCTTGCCACACTGCCACAATATATATATATATATATATATATATATATATATATATATATATATACATATATACACATATATACACACATATATACATATACATATATATACTCCCCCCTCCCCTCCAGATCTCTCTCTATAGGATCAGGATATAAAGTAGCTATACACATCTGCTGAGGCAGTGTACACACATTGCGTTTTTTTCTGATTATTTTTTTTTCAGTCATTGAAGATTTTTCCCAAAACGTGGAAACATTTAGCTATTTTACCTCAATTGTGCAAATCACTATAAAAAGGTAATAAGAAGGCATTAAACAATGATCAGTCAGGAGTCACTTAAGAAGCCCTTGCCATGTGCCAATGTGTTAAAACGGTCCTGCCTACGGTTAAGTTCAGTCTTATTTTTGGTAGCTAAAAAAAAAAAAGAATATAATAATAATAATTTAAAAAAAAACACACCTGTGTTTCTAAAAAAAAAAAAGCAAAGTTGTATAAATTGCTGCTAGGGTTTTTTTTTTTTTTGTTAATTCCTGCAGTTATTTCTTATTTATAAGTTACAGCCTTTTTGTGTGTGTGTGTGTGTTTTTTTTTTTTTTAAACAATGATCACAGTCACTGGAGCTTTCCCATAGACTTAAATATTATACGCTATTTTACATAAATACTGCAGTTTGTTGAAGAAATAAATATATATTTATGTGTATATAAATAAAAAATAAATAAATAAATTTAACCCCTGACGCAGCCCATTTTGACCTTAAGGGTATGTTCACACGCGCGGATTTACAGCGGATTTTACGCTGCAGATCTGCTGGTGAAGGCCCGCTCTATGCTGGCTTTACATGTGCCTGCTCGTAGTGGCAATACGCCGCTACCAGCAGACACACTGCGATGTGCGAGTCGCAGTATACTTGCACATCGCGGGAGCTCTCTGCCTAGCTCAGAACAGGGAGAGCGGGCGCGATGTGCGAGTACGCCGTGCACATCGCTGCACTGTGTCGGCTCGTAGCGGCGTATAGCCGCTACCAGCAGGCACATATGAGCCAGCATAGAGCGGGGCCTTCACAAGCGGATCCGCAGCTAAATATGCTGCGAAAATCCGCGCGTGTGAACATACCCTAAGGACGCAGCTGTTTTTTTTGCAAATCTGACCACTGTCACTTTAAGCATTAATAACTCTGGAATGCTTTTACTTATGAATTTGATTCTGAGACTGTTTTTTTGTGACATATTCTACTTTATGTAAGTGGTAAATTTGTCTCGATACTTGCATAATTTCTTGGTGAAAAAATCCAACATTTCATGAAAAATTTGAAAATTTGGCATTTTTCTAACTTTGAAGCTCTCTGCTTGTAAGGAAAGTGGACATTCCAAATAAATGATATGTTGATTCGCATATACAATATGTCTAGTTTGTGTTTGCATCATAAAGTTGACATGTTTTTATTTTCTGAAGACATCATTGGGCTTTTTAATTTAGCAGCAATTTTCCACTTTTTCATGAAAATTTCAAAATCAGAATTTTTCTGGGACCAGTTCAGTTTCGAAGTGAATTTGAGGGTCTTTTTGTTAGAAATACCCTATAATGGATCCCATTATGAAAACTGCACCCTCAATGTATTCAAAATGACATTCAGAAAGTTTGTTAACCCTTTAGGTGTTTCACAGGAATAGCAGCAAAGTGGAGGCCAAAATTCAAAATCTTTATTTTTTACACTAACATGTTCTTGTAAACCCATTTTACAAGGGTTAATAGGTAAAAATTTTCCCCAAAATTTATAAACCTATTTCTCTCGAGTAAGGAAATACCTCATATGTGGATGTAAAATGTTCTGCAGGCTCAGTAGAGGGCTCAGAAGAGAAGGAGCGTGAAAATGAAAATTTAACCTTTTTTTTTCACTAAAATGCTGGTGCAACCCCAAATTTTTCATTTTCACAAGGGTTAAGACGTAAAAATGTCCCCCAAAATTTGTAACCCGATTTCTCTCGAGTAAGGAAATACCTCATATGTGGATGTAAAGTGCTCTGCGGGCAAACTACAATGCTCAGAAGAGAAGGAGCGCCATTGGGCTTTTGAAAAGAGAATTTGTTTGGAATGGAAGTCAGGGGCCATGCGCGTTTACAAAGCCCCCACGCTACCAGAACAGTGGACCCCATTTTGGAAACTACACCCATCACATAATTTAATAAGGGGTGCAGTGAGCATTTACACCCCACTAGCATTTGACAGATTTTTGGAACAGTGGGCTGTGCAAATGAAAAATTACTTTTTTTATTTTCATGGACCACTGTTCCAAAAATCTGTCAGACACCTGTAAGGTGTAAATGCTCACTGTACCCCTTATTACATTACATGAGAGGGGTGTAGTTTCCAAAATGCAACCCGCATGTGGGGGGGTGTTCCGCTGTACTGGCAGCATGGGGGCTTTGTAAACACACATGGCATACAATTCCAGCCAAATTCTCTCTCAAAGCCCAATTTGTCAAAAACCTGTGGGGTGTTAAGGCTCACTATATCACTTGTTACGTTCCATTAGGGGTGAAGTTTCCAAAATGGGGTCACATGTGGGTATTTATTTTTTTGCGTTTATGTCAGAACCGCTGTAAAATCACCAATTTAGACCTGTGCAAATCACCAATTTAGACCTCAAATGTACATAGTGCTCTCTCACTTCTGAGCCTTGTTGTGCGCCCGCAGAGCATTTTACGCCCACATATGGGGTAGTTCCGTACTCAGCAGAAATTATGTTACAAATTTTGGGGGTCTTTTTTTCCTTTTACCTCTTGTAAAAATGAAAAGTATGGGGCAACACCAGCATGTTACACTAACATGCTGGTGTAGACCCCAACTTTACCTTTTCTTTCGGGGTAAAAGGAGAAAAAGTCCCCCAAAATTTGTAGTGCAATTTCTCCTGAGTACAGAAATACCCCATATGTGGCCCTAAACTGTTGCCTTGAAATACAACAGGGCTCCGAAGTGAGAGAGCGCCATGTGCATTTGAGGCCTAAATTAGGGATTTGCATAGGGACGGACATGGCAATGTTCCCCAAACAGGGTGCCTCCAGCTTTTGCAAAACTCCCAGCATGCCTGAACAGTCAATGGCTGTCCGGCAATACTGGGAGTTCTTTTGCAACAGCTGGAGGCTCCGTTTTGGAAACACTGCTGTATGATACGTTTTAAATTTTTTATTGGAGGGTGCAGTGTAGGGGGGTGTATATGTAGTGTTTCACCCTTTATTTTGTGTTAGTGTAGTGTTTTTAGGGTACATTCACTCAGGTGGGGGTTCACAGCAAGTTTCCTGCATGGAGTTTGAGCTGGGGCGGAAAATTTGCTGCAGCTCAAACTTAAAGCGGGAACCCGCCCTTGTGAATGTACCCTGTACCTCCAGCTGTTGCAAAACTACAACTCCCAGCATCCCCGGAGAGCCGAAAGGCATGCTGGGAGTTGACGTTTTGCAACATCTGGCCCTTCAGATGTTGCCGAACTACAACGCTCAGCATGCCTGGACAGTCTTGGCATGCTGGGAGTTGTAGTTTTGCAACATCTGGAAGTGCACAGTTTGGAGACCACTATACAGTGGTCTCCAATCTGTAGCCCTCCAGATGTTACAAAACTACAACTCCCATCATACCCAGACAGCTTTAGGCTATCTGGGCATGCTGGGAGTTGTAGTTGTGAAACTACAATGCAGCAGTGAAGATCACTTACCAGATTTTCACTACTGCATTCTGCTGCCGCCGGTCCTCCCCACCGCCAGTCCCCCGCCTTCCTCCGCTGTATGCCGCCGCCATCTTTGCCCCGCTCTGCCCAGACTTTCAAAGCGGGCAGAGCGGGGATCTCAACTTTGACCCCCACCCCTGCCCTTTGATTCGCCGTTTGGCTTGATCGGCCAATCGCAAGGGATAGGAGGAGGTGGCCACCTCGCTCATATGATGTAGGATGATCGGAGCTGTCTCTGACATCTCCGATCATCCCTATTTTCCGGGCTATTGGGTCACCAGAGACCCGATCAGGCCGGAAAAGCCACGATTCGCTGGTCAAAATCACGCGATCGCCGACAAAGGGGGGGGGGGGGGGGCAATATGCCAGGACGGCTGCTGATAGATATCAGCAGTCATCCCGTTCCAATCAGGTGATCAAGAAACGTAGCGCCGTAAATGTACGGCACTGTGCGCGAAGTGACACTTTGCAGCGCCCTGCATTTACGGCGCTCGTCGTTAAGGGGATAAATATACATATATATATATATATATATATGTGGAATATGCAAAGCAGCTCATCACACCACCTTCTCAGGTAGCATGCCCTAAGATCCCTGAGGAGAATACTAGACCCCCTTGTTTATATAAAATTATATATATATATATATATATATATATATGCAAATCAAACAAAACATTTTGCAGTATCTTGTAATCTTTTTTATTGGACTAACAGAATTTTGTAGAGACAAGCTTTCGGGATTCCTCTCTTTATCAGGTCCTTTATCAAGTGCTTTGGACTTGATAAGGGGAGGAATCCCGAAAGCTTGTCTCTACAAAATTCTGTTAGTCCAATAAAAAAGCTATTACAGATATTGCAACATTTTTTGATTTGCATCACTGGACTAATACGGCTACTCAAATTTACTATAGATATGAAACTTATTATAAAATATGGCTAATTTTACACTGTGTGAAAATAACCTAGAATGTAGTTGTTGTGGGTGCAGACCCACAAGCTGTATATACGAGCCTCTAAGACTATCACGTACCATGAGCATAAAATGATCGCGCCTTCAGACATTTCTTATCTACCTGCAGGTTATTACACCAAGTCTGCACATATGTTCATTACCGCACCCAGATGTCGTCTGTCAGCGAACACCGCGCGGCTTACACCTCAGTACCCAGGAACACCATCTTACAGACAGGCCTTGTGTCCCGACAAACACATTACACACATTCCACTAATGAACGTGTTTACCCATAGAGCAGTCAATGTTACATGACAGAGCGGCGCGCAATCTGCACATCCATCTGTCACCGAGCGACGAGCGCGACATAAATTCATCTCTTTATAAGACAGGCGCTTCTACAGAATTTGTCTGAAGATGTTCGTTTTAAAGAGAATTCCCAAAGCTAAATAGAGGCTAAAGCTTTTAAAGGGGTACTCCACTGGAAAACATTTATTTTTAAATCAACTGGTGGCAGAAAGTTAAACAGATTTGAAAATTACTTCTATTAAAAAATCTTAATCCTTCCAGTACTTATCAGCTGCTGTATGATCCACAGGAAGTTCTTTTCTTTTTGAATTTCCTTTCTGTCCGACCACAGTGCTCTCTGCTGACACCTCTGTCCATTTTAGGAACTGTCCAGAGTAGGAGCAAATCCCCATAGCAAACCTGTCTGTATCGCAGAGAGCACTGTGGTCGGACAGAAAGGAAATTCAAAAAGAAAAGAACTTCCTGTGGATCATACTGCAGCTGATAAGTACTGGAAGGATTAAGATTTTTCAATAGAAGTAATTTACAAATCTGTAAGTAAGCAGTAAGTAAAGTAAGTGCAATTTGTACAGCAAAGCTTGCATTATAAAAGGCCCTAATTGTACAACAACAAACAATACAATAACCCATACCTAAGCCTAAAAAGTCTCCGTGGTCTTTTCTTAAACTCTGATAGGTCCTGGATATGCATCACCTCTGTGCTTAAAGGGGTACTCCGGTGAAAAACATTTTTTTTTTTAAATCAACTGGTGCCACAAAGTTAATCAGATTTGTCTGTATGCTGTATGTGGAAGTTTTTTTTCTACTGATAAGAATGTATTAATGTTAAAACTGAAAAAAAATAAAAATAAAATAAAAATTACTTCTATTTAAAAATCTTAATCCTTCCAGTACTTATCAGCTGCGGTATACTACAGAGGAAGTTGTATTTAATTTCTGCAGTTCTTTTGAGCCCGACCACAGTGCTCTCTGCTGACACCACTGTCCGTATAAGGAACTGTCCATAGCAGGAGAGGTTTGCTATGGGGAATTACTTGTACCCGTTCCTGACATGGACTGAGGTGTCAGCAGAGAGCACTGTGGTCAGAGAGGAAAGAAATTTAAAAAGAAAAGAACTTCCTGTGGAGCATACAGCAGCTGATAAGTACTGAAAGGATTTTTAAACAAATAGTTTCCCACCGGAGTACCCCTTTAACGTGCCATCAAAGCAATATTATCCAGGTATTCTAGAAGTTCTGGTGCTGACAGGAGCCGACTGTGCAAATATCAACCCTATCAACATCTAAAGCACCATAAACAGACACAGGCAAACACCGTGACGCCGGGGAAGAGAGGTCTTCAGCGAGTACATTACCTGATCCTGTTTACAAGGAGAGAGCTTTAATCTCTTCTGAACCTTCTCTTTATTGGGCACCTGCTCCTTCATGATCTTGTCCAAATCCTGAGAGCTGAAAAATAAAAAAAAGGTGATAAAAAATAAAAAGGTGATTTCCAACTAAGTATAATAAAAGGCCCCAAAAAAACTACTTATTCAGTCTCCAGCCATCTGGGACACATGGATTGGGGCCCCATCTATGAACCAAATGAACTGTAGATCTGGCTTATCTTTGGTTAATACACCAGTGGCAGGCAATGGGGCAGTTTCATGGTTTTTAGCTTCTCCTTAAATGGGCACTGCCATTAAAACTCATTTTTGCTATTGCATTCCTTATGGTAAACAATCTTTCTAATGTACTTTGTTTAAAAAAAAAAAATACTAATAAATGACGTTTTCTATGTTTCTTATTTGTGTTTAAAAAAGCTGCCACTAGGTGTCTCCCTACTTGTCCAGAGCACATTTCCTCTCTCTTTATCTCTTGCACAGACTTTGGACTCATGCTGGCCTGGCAGAAGTCCAAAATCAGGAAATGCTGAGGGGGATGTGCGCAGCCTTATCCCATCATGATGTCTGATCGTGGCGGTCCCGCCGCTGGGGACTTCCACGATCTCCCTGCTGCACCTGGCGTTTGTTTAGAGCGTTGGGTGAAGCACCGGAGGCTTGTGACATCACGGCCACGCCCCCTCAATGCAAGTCTATGGGAGCCTATAAACTTGCATTGAGGGGTGTGGCCGTGACGTCACGCGCGGGGAGTGACATCATGAGCCTTTGCCCCGCATCGCCAGTCATCCGGCACGGAGCGAAGTTCGCTCTGTGCCGGATGACTGGCGATACGGGGCAAAGGCTCATGAGGTCATTCCCCGCTCGCTTCGCTCCGTACACCGAATGTCTAGAGCAGAGATCGCGGGGGTCCCTAGCGGAGGGACCCCGCGATCAGACATCGTATTCCCTATCCTTATAGGGGATAAGATGTTTAGGAACCGAGTACCCTCTTCTTACATAGTTTTTTTTTGTCTCATTCACAGCATTATAACAATTGTAGTTTTTTCTAGGTTGGGACGTGATGATCTACTTTTCTCTGACCTTCCATGGTGAGGGGCAGCACATTATTGATGGGGGGGGGGGGGGGTGATCTTACCTGAATGTATTTTCTTGAGAATTCTGAAGGATAAACATGTGTAGCTGTCTCTGATCCAGTTCGGCAGCCCTTGAAAGGTCTTCCTGTGCCTGCCGTTCAATTGTAGCTTCGGAGAGTTTGTTCTCCATCCTCTGGGTGTCAAGTGATAAAGAGGAAATTGATTTTCGATCTAATTTGTGAAGTAGTTAAACCATTACATTCAAGACATCTGATAGATGATGGGTTTTCTTTAAAAGAAAAATTGGATCCAGTACGAGGTTATTACTATGCAATTGTGAGAAAATGAGAAACCTGGCCCAGGCAATGCCATAGGTTTTACATTGATAAATATATCTATCTATCTATATATACGAATATATTGTTCGTTCTGACATGGGGTCCATGCCATCTACACAGACAATCAAACATACATTGGGCAGATCAGAAACACAGTACTTAAAGGGGTATTCCGGGCAAAAACTTTTATCCTTTGGATAGGGGGATAAGATGTCTGATCGCGGGGTGCCCACTGGTGGGACCCCCTGTGATCTCCCTGCAGCACCCGCATTCTATGCGGGAGCTGCGTCTCCAGTTTCGGAAACCTTCAGGTTTCCGGGACTGGGGACGTGATGCCACACCCCCTCCATTCAAGTCTATGGGACGGGGCGTGATGGCTGCCACGCGCCCTCCCATAGACATGAATGGAGGGGGCGTGGCGCCACGTCCCCAGTCCCGGAAACCTGGAGGTTTCCGGGACTGGGGACGTGACGCCACGCCCCCTCCGGCAGGTTTCCAGTCCCGGAAACCTGTAATAAAGGGTTCTGGTGGGATGACCGTGTCCTTGTACCAAAGACAAGAGTTTATAATTGAACTTGACAGAACCATTGTTGGTAGTTGTGTGCTGCCATCTAACACTGACTCTCTCAGAAGGCATGGCTGGGATCTAGTCTCTGAGCTCTAGCCCCGCCCACTGTGTAATGTAATCACCTCTGAACAGACCCTACAACCTACATCACCATCTCCCTGTCTGATACATATACATCTTTTTTGGGACATTTAGGGAAGAATGAGTTGTATTTATACCTTGCTGCCTTATGCTAATGACACAGGCAGAGGAGCAGACAGGAAAGAATACAGGAGCTTTCGCAGGCTTGGTATGTAGAGAGATAATCGGGTATGTAGAGAGCCAAGCGCTGCCACCACTACCATGGGGCTCTTACCGACATACCTACATGGCAACAAGCCTATCCCCATTTCCAGTAAAGTACGGCCTGGCATCCATCCCAGAATAAAGGTTCTGGTGGGGTGACAGTGTTCTTGTACCAATGACAATAGCTTATAATTGGACTTGACAGTGTTCTCCCTCTGCATACACCCCTCCCACAACAATTCTGCCCAAAGTTGCAGAATATTGCTCTACATAGCAGATTCCCTCTACTTAACAAGTCTTCCAAAGCTGCTGTATTCATTCCCCATCTGCTCTTTTCACTGATAGGACAAGTGCCACTACTGCCATGAGGCTTTTACCAGATTGTCTACTCAACAACAAGCCTGTTTCTTATTCCAAGTACAGCCTGGCATCTATCCTGGTGGTGAGATGGTGTTCTTGTGCCAAAGACAAAAGTCTATAATTGGACTTGACAGAACCATTGTTGGTAGTTGTGTGCTGCCTTCTATCATGTTGCTACCTGGCATCGCTTTTGACAATCTCTCAGTTCCCGTAGGAGATTTTGATTCTCTGCTTTCAGCGCATTCCGGCTTAATGTGATTTCTTTTACGGTTGTCTTGAGATTTTCAATGATGACCCTGCCGCTCCCGATGGTCTCCTGAGAAGCGTTGAGCTGGCACCTCAATCTTCTGATTTCGCTTTGGTTGTTGGTAATTTCCTGGTCCTGCAGCTGTGTCCTGCCCGAGAACTGCTCCTCGTAGCTTTGCCACTGCTTCTAGGAAACCGGAACACACACGAAAAAAATAACAAAAATACAATTACACATTGTATCCTTCATTCTAAGCAAAAAAATAATGAGACCCTGAGCACCAATTAGACAAATGAGACCTGCAATAAAAAAATAAAATAATTCATCTCCGCTAAGGAATAATTACTAGATGGAAAGAGCAAATCTAAAGGAGCTGAAAAAACTGAGAAAAAAAGAAAAAATAATAATAATAATTAAAAAAAAAAGTTGCCTATAGGCCACAAATCTAATTTCGTTCTGGCTGCTGTCCAAGCGAAACATAACAACAAGTATAAAAGGAATCGAATATTTATCTTTGTAAAATAATCACATAAAATAGAAGGGTGTCAATAATCCTTAAAGCGTACCCGTCAGATCCAACAAATTGGATATTTTTTTTTAAATATATCGCTCAGTACCTAATCCCGACCATGTACATCTAATTTTTATGTGTCTAGCACCTTTATTTTTTTTTTTATTACACTTTTAATTTAGCTCACTAGTCTGAATTCCTCTCAAAAGGGAGGGGGTGTGGCCTCACTGTGCAGGTCTCCGCCCCCTCCATCAGTATGCTGTCTGCTCACATCTCCCCTAGCATTGGCAAAACTACAACTCCCAGCTTGTCCTCACTGACAGTAGCGGGACACAAGCTGACAGTGGGAGGATTTTTCCTCCAGTTGTGAGCCCTGCACTCACAGCTGTCAATCAAGGAAGTGTGTCCATGACATAGGTGATGATGCATGGACACAGCAGGACTAGTATGTGTCCAAGCAGGCAGGGGGAGGCAGTTGTCTGACTGGCTTTTTCAGTATGAAATACTTAAAATTTTCTAATGAAAGCAATTGCTAAACCTATTGGAATGGATTGGCTGAAATGCTCTTTCCGTATTACTGTCAGTCTCTTCTATGTGTATCTGCGTAATGCAGTGTTTCCCAACCATAGTGCCCTCAGCTGTTGAAAAACTACAACTCCCAACATGCCCGGACAGCCGTTGGCTGTCCGGGCATTTTGGGAGTTGTAGTTTTGCAACAGCTCGAGGCACCCTGGTTGGGAAACACTGGCATAATGTCACATTATTTAATAGTATATGTAGTATATATAGGCACAGATTGTATCCCCCATAACCGGCACAGATAGTACTGCACAAAGGGAAACTCTAAAGCCACACCAAACACAATGGCTTTAGAGTTAAAGGGATACTCCAAGATCTGAGAAGAAAAAAAAATGCTACAGAAGCATACAGCATTGCTTACCAGTCTGCCCCAAAAAATTGTTTTGGGGGTCTTAGTCCTGCACTTCCAGCTTACAATAAGTTACAATAACGGAACATTGAAAAAATATTCTTCCGTATTTGTCCGTTAAGTCATCCGTTCATAGACGTCCGTTTTCAAATGATAGAATACACAAAACGGAGGTTTAAGAACGGAGAAACACTGTATAGTGTGAAAGAAGCCTTAAGCAGTTGTTCAGTACTACAATTTCCAAAATGCATTGCTTTTCCTCAGCTCTAAGTCCACCCTCAGCAATCCTGTCCCTTTCTTGCCCAGAACAACTGCAGAATATTGCTCTTCATGGCAGATTCTCTCTTCACATAGCAAGTCTGAAAAAAGCTGCTGTATGCATTCCCTGTCTGCTCCTCTGCCTGAGGCATTGATTAACACAGGGCAGCATGGCATACACACCTCACCCTTCCATAAATGTCCCCAAAAAAATAAAAATAATAATAATAATATTATATGTATATGAAAGAGAGATGGTAATGTAGGCTGTCAGGGTGATCCCATCACTCAGGGGGCAGGCTAGAGCACAGAAACAAGATCCAGCAAAGCCTCCTCAGACAGCAGAGGGTGATGCGTCTTCTTGGGAGAGAGGGAGGAGCCAGGGAGCTGCTGAGACAACACCACAGAGACAACAAGAGTACTACACAACTTCTTGTCAGTAAGTTGTGTAGTCCTCTGACAATAAGAGGACTACACAACATCCTGTCAGGAGAGAGGGAGGAGCCAGAGAGCTGATCAGTGAACTCCACATTGACAATGAGAGGATTACAAAACTTTTACACCTTTCAGGGGTAAATTAATCAAAAGACAGAATATGTGACAAAACTATATTAAAGGTGTTATCCAGGAATATAAAAAAAAGCTATTTTCTTTCAAAAACCGCAACCTGTCTGTCTCCAGGTTCGGTGTGGAATTACTACTTGGCTCCATTCACTTCAATGGAAATGAGCTGCAGAACCACACCTAACCTGGTGACAGACAGGGCAATGTTTTTGAAAGAAAATAGCTGTTTTTCTATTCCTGGATAACCCATTTAATAAGTTAAATGTCTCAGTGCTGATAGTTATATTTAAATACCATTATCTGATACCGGAATACTACTTTTAACCTCTTAAGAACCAGGCAATTTTTATTTTTGTGTTTTTGTTTTTTCCTCCTTGTCTTTGTAATGACCTCACGCATTTTACCGAAAAATTATTATTAGTGTGAGGCAATTTAAACGAAAACCGCAATTCTGCACATTTTGGAGGGTTTTGTTTATACGCTGCACACTTTACGGTAAAAAAAATGTATTCTTTATTCTGTGGGTCAATTGGATTAAAATTATACCCATGATTACATACTTTTCTATTATTGTACCAAACTCAAACTTTTTTTACAAAATAATAATGTTTAAAATCGCCCTATTTTAACCAGCTATAACTTTTCTATTTTTCTGTATACGGGAATATGTGAGGGCTCATTTTTTGCGCCATGACCTGTAGTTTTTTAAGTGCCATTTTGATTATATATGACTTTTTAGTTGCTTTTTTAATTTTTTTTTGGGGGGGATGCGATGTGACAAAAAAGCAGCAATTCTGGACTTTGGACTACTTATAGGAATCATCAGATTGCTAATACTGTTCAAGATTATGCATAGGACACAGCACTGATCAGTAGTATCGGCGATCTCCTGCTCTGGTCTGCTCGATGACAGACCAGAGCAGAAGACCCCAGAAGAGCGGCAGAGGCTGATGTCCGCCATTACCGGCATGCATGATGCGAGCACCGGTCCGGAGCTTGGTCATGTACAGGACACAATTGTATGTCCTGGTGCGTTAAAGGGGTTAACCAGGAAAAAAACTTTTTTTTATATATCAACTGGCTCCAGAAAGTCAAAGAGATTTGTAAATTACTTCTATTAAAAAAATCTTAATCCTTTCAGTACTTATGAGCTTCTGAAGTTGAGTTGTTCTTTTATGTCCAAGTGCTCTCTGATGACACGTGTCTCGGGAACCGCCCAGTTTAGAAGAGGTTTGCTATGGGGATTTGCTTCTAAACTGGGCGGTTCCCGAGACACGTGTCATCAGAGAGCACTTAGACAGAAAAGAACAACTCAACTTCAGAAGCTCATAAGTACTGAAAGGATTAAGATATTTTAACCCCTTAACGACCACGGACGTAAATGTACGTCCTGGTTTGGCGGGACTTCCCGCACCAGAACGTACATTTACGTCCTGTGTATGACCGCGAGCATCGGAAGGGTGCTCGCGTCATACACGGCAGGTTCCGGCTGCTAGCAGCAGCCGGGGACCCGCCCGTAATGGCAGACATCCACGATCGCGTCCGCCATTAACTCCTCTGATGCCGTGATCAATACAGATCACGGCATCTGCAGCATTTTGATTGGATGTTCGGATTGCCCGCGGCGCTGCCGCGGGGATCCGATCATCCAGCATGACAGCCGGAGGTCCCCTCACCTGGCTCCGTCCGTCTCCCGGGGTCTTCTGCTCTGGTCTGAGATCGAGCAGACCAGAGCAGAAGATCACCGATAATACTGAGCAGTGCTGTGTCCTATGCATAGCACTGCACAGTATTAGCAATCAAACGATTGCTATAGATAGTCCCCTATGGGGACATAAAAAGTGTAAGAAAAAAGTTGAAAAATGTAAAAATCAAAAAGTAAAAAAAAAGTGAAAAATCCCCTCCCCCAATAAAAATGAAAATTGTCAGTTTTTCCCATTTTACCCTCAAAAAGCGTAATTTTTTTTTTAATAAACATATTTGGTATCGCCATGTGCGTAAATGTCCGAACTATCAAAATATAATGTTAATGATCCCGCACGGTGAATGGCGTAAACGTAAAAAATAAAAAAATTCCAAAACTGCTGCTTTTTTTGTCACATTTTATTTAAAAAAATGAATAAAAAATGATCTAAAAGTTTTATATATGCAAATGTCGTATATAAAAAAATACAGATGACGGCGCAAAAAATTAGCCCTCATACCGCCCTATATACGGAAAAATGAAAAAGTTATAGGTGGTCAAAATAGGGCGATTTTAGATGACTGATTTTGCACAAAAAGTTTTAGATTTTTTAAAGCGGTACAAAAATATAAAAGTATCTAGCCATGGGTATCATTTTAATGGTATTGACCCACAGAATAAAGAACACATATCATTTTTACCGTTAAGTATACAGTGTGAAAACAAAACCCTGCAAAATGTGCAAAATTTTGGTTTTCATAAAAATTTCCTCCCTAAAAAAAATTTTTTGGGGTTCGCCGTACATTTTATGGTCAAATGAGAGGTTTCATTACAAAGTACAATTGGTCACGCAAAAAAACAAGCCCTTATATGGGTCTGTACATGGAAACACAAAGGAGTTATGGATTTTAGAAGGCGAGGAGGAAAAAACGAAAATGCAAAAATAAAATTGTCCTGGTCCTTGAGGTGAAAATGGGCTCGGTCATTAAGGGGTTAATAGAAGTAATTTACAAATCTGTTTAACTTTCTGGAGCCAGTTGATATTTAAAAAAAAAAAAAAAAAAGCCCATTTTCCTGGATAACCCCTTTAAGTACCAACGCATCAGGACGTACATTTACGTCTATTGTCCTTAAAAGGATATCTGCAGCCTAAACACACTTATCCCCTATCCACAGGGGGATCGCGGGGAATCCAAGTGGTGAGGCCCCCCACGATCTCCCAAATGAGGCCTCGGTATTGCCGTCCTGTGCTGTGGCTAATGCGCATAGCGTTGACCTCACTGAGGTCGACGGTATGCCCCCCTCCACATACAGCTCTATGGGGGAAGCACGAATGCTGCATCACCGCCTCTCCCACAGAACTACATTGAGGAGGCGTGTCGGCCGCGGCAAAGCTCGGGCCCCATGCAGGAGATCGTGGGGGGGTCCCAGCGTTCGGACCCTCCGCGATCAAACACTTATCCCTTATCCTGTGGATAGGGGATAAGTGTATTTAGGCTGCAGATGTCTTTTAAGGGGTTAATATAATATTTTACTTTGCTTACAAAGCAGAGGAGTCACAAGGGATTAACTTACTGTAGCAATGTGCTGATGGGTATTGTCGGTGCTGTGGTATCAAACATGGTTTATTTACCCCTCCACCAATCTAATAAAATGGACATCTACTCCTCATAAAGCTTCACGTAAGCATAATACAATTACCTAATGTAACGGTTATGTATTAGGAGAGACATGATCAGCCTCTTGTGGGTAATTTTTTGACCCATTAGCAAGTATTCGGATCTATAAGCCAATGGTTTGTCGGCGGTCAGACGTATGCTAGAAAGTGTACGGATCCGGCTGACACAGCACTTCTGTCCATGCCAGGAACGAGATCTGCTGCATTAGCAAAAGGCATTTGTGTGAATTTTAATCTACAATAAAGCAGAATACACAGGCGCTTCGCTGGAGTGTCGGCAATTCGCGTTCATTGCGAGGGGTCAATAGCGTACACAATGATTACGGGGCTCTCGAGCGTCGCTGGAATCGCAGCCACCACATTTGGAAATTAACCAGTTACATGAACATTTACTGTAAAAGTATTGTAGCTTTCTGAAGCAGCATTTAAGGGGCACTCCACTGGCCAACATTCGGAACATGCACTGTGTGCGCACTGCAGAGGGGGGGGTTGGGGGTCGGCCACGCTCCCTCAATGCAAGTCTATGGGTGGGGGCGTGGCAACGCCACGCCCCCTCCCATAGACTTGCATTGAGGGGGCATAGCCTGACAGCACTAGGGGGTGTGGCCAATCCCCCGCAGCGAGCGAACTAGCTGGCCAGTGGAGTACCCCTTTAAAGAAGATGTTGTCTATGGACGTCTGGGGCTCTCTGTTACTTAGGCAATTTTCAAGAATGGTCCAACTGGTGCCAAGGGGTCTATACACATTTATTACCAATGGAGAGTATATAACATGGCCAAGGTCAGTGCTTGAGGAGATCCAGTTGGATAGGGAGAACAAAAGGAGTTCTCCTCCAGAAGGAAAAAAAAAGGGTATCTCTAGTGCCACCTATTGGAAGTAGCAGTACTCTAACAAGTCTTGACAAGGAGAACATGAAAAAGAGGATTATAAACCACAAGCTCCAACCCGAAACAGCTGTTTTAGGGTGCTCGCCCTTCAGTAGAGAGCAGGGTACTGGTTGGCAAGAGAGATATACCTTTATGGCATCTCTTGAGGATGTTGGCTCTTAGGGCTTAGACTCATTGGCTACCTCAATAGGTGGCGCTAGTGACAATTCTCTCTCTTTCTTTTGATGGAAGTCAAGTTTTTCCCCCAAAGAGCATTGCCTGTAAAACTTCATACACAGCTGTTTCTCTTCAGTGGAACTAGTACCTACCCAGAACTACAGCAAAAGTATCTAATCTAGCCAACCAGAAGCCTACACATTTCAGATGAGGGACTTTTCCCCCGAAACAGCTGTCTACTATCATTGAGATAGAATGGATCTACATGGAGGGTTCAGGTGGTTCCAGGCCATTCCCAGGGATGGGCCAAAGCCAGCTCAACAGATGGCCTGATGGGACCTGCTCCCTCCAGGTCAGGTGATTATGGGGTACTCCGTTGTAAAACTATTTTTTTCAAATCAACAGGTGCCAAAAAAGTTAAACAGATTTGTAAATTACTTCTATAAAAAAAAAAATCTTAATCCTTCCAGTACTTATCAGCTGCTGTATACTACAGAGGAAGTGGAGTTCTTTGTTGTTGTTCCTTTCTGTCTGACCACAGTGCTCTCTGACCACAGTGCTGCCCTTGTTCACACTAGTGTGGTGCTGTGCGGTGTCCATTGCTGCCGTGGCGCCGTGTCTGCGGGGGGGTGCGGCCCATAGACTGGTTTGAGAGGCATTGGGGCCGCTCTGCCAGTGGGTCGCTCCCCCCCGTGGGCACTGGTGTCGCGGCGGTGGTGGTCGCCGCCCGATGCTACGCCATTTTATGCTAGGGACGTTAGGGACCCACTCTAAATAGGTGGCCTTGACGTGGCGAGTGGGCTTGTACTTTTTGTTAAAAAATGTATACTAACAACCTGTTAGTTTTTGATATTCTGCTGAGAAGCAATTAGATCATTATACAAGATTGTAGATGTGCGACCATGTCTGTTTTTCTACCCGAATTCAGATTTGTAAATTACTTCTATAAAGAAAATCTTAATCCTTCCAGTACTTATCAGCTGCTGTATACTACAGAGGAAGTGGAGTTCTTTGTTGTTGTTCCTTTCTGTCTGACCACAGTGCTCTCTGCCGACACCCGTCTGTCTCAGGAACTGTCCACAGTAGGAGAGGTTTGCTATGGGGATTTGCTCCAACTCTGGACAGTTCCTGAGACAGACAGAGGTGTCAGCAGAGAGCACTGTGGTCAGACAGAAAAGAACAACTCAACTTCCTCTGTAGTATACAGCAGCTGATAATTACTGGAAGGATTAAGAATTTTTAATAGAAGTAAATAGCAAACCTTGAGCTGTTGCAAAGCTACAACACCCAGCATGCCCTTTGCCTGTCAGTGCATGCTTGGGGTTGGAGTTATGCAACAGCTGGAGGCACACTGATGGCAAAACACAGAGTTTGATACTTAACTCAGTGTTTCCCAACCCGTGTGCCCCCAGCTGTTGCAAAACTACAACTCCCAGCATGCATGGTCTGTCAGTGCATGCTGGGAGTTAGTTTTGCAACAGCTGGAGGCACACGGGTTGGGAAACACGGACTTCGTAACAGACAATGTTTCCCAACCAGTGTGCCTCTAGTTGTTGCAAAACTACAACTCCCAGCATTCCCAGACAGCTGTGCAGTGGTCTCCAAACTGCGGCGCTCCAGATGTTGCAAAACTACAACTCCCAGCATGCCCAGACAGGCAAAGGCTTGGAGTTGTAGTTTTAAAACTCCTAGAAGCAGCAGTGAAGATCACTTTACAGCGATCTTCACTGCTGCCTCCACTAGCCTGCCGCCGGTCCCCACTGCCGCACCTGTCCCCCTGCAGCTCTCGGGAGCCTCTTCCCCCGCCCTGCCCAACTTCTAGGGGCGGGCAGAGCGGGAGAAATTAACTTAACCCCCCCCCCCAGTCAGCTGAGACACTGTGATTGGTCCACAGGGACCAATCACAGTGATCGCTGACCAGGACCATCCACAGATGGTCCTGGGGGGGGCTGGCAAAAGTTGTCCCCCACTGATAACAGCGGGACTTCTGTCAGTTAACCCGTGTGATGCCACTTCTATAAACGTCATGATGTGCAAACTGCTACCATAACATGATGTTTATATAAGTCATTCTGCGTGAAGGGGTTAAATGAGCGCTGTCAGAATAGAAAACCTTTTTTTCTTGGCAAAACAATCTTTTGTAATATACTTAAAAAAATTGTTATCTCCTTTTTATAGAAGTCATGGCTTATATAAGTTAAAAAAAGGGACCACTAAAGGTCCCCCTATCATCCAGAACATAATCCTGCCTGGCTGCAACATCACCTTTGTCCCAGCTGAAGCCCAGGAAATGAGGGCGGGACCAGTACTCCTCTGTGCTCACTCCTGTCCTATCAGACTGCAGCATGAAAACAGAGAGGAGGGGATTATAGAGCAGCCTGCAGTGATTGGATGAAGAGACCCAGCACAGCACAGCACAACAGACTCAGGGAGGAAGTGAATGCATGGGCAGTGAGGGCTGGCTCGGTGCTTGAATTGGACATGCCCCTTCCTGAGCAGTGGATGTCAGAATGAGTGAGCAGAACAGAGGGATTTTGAGCCAAATACAGAAGCTAGACACATAAAAAGACATGTAAAGCATCTGCATGACCTAGTGAGTAACAGAGAAGCATTATTATTTCTGTGATATGACAGCTTTAAGTGAGTGTTTAGGGAAAGGTTATGACGCTTACCTGGAGATGGTCACATTTTTCCAGTAGATTCTTCCTTTGCTCATTCAACATTTTTATATTATTCTGATACAACAATCTCTGGTTCTCCCACTGTCTGGCTTGGTCTTTATATTCCTGATAGAGAGGAATGAACATATGTCAGAATTTAAAAGAGATTTTCCACCCACTTGCATCAGATTTGTCCCGACACTAGTAAACATTTTTGTAACTTACTAATATACTTTAAATTTCAATTCTTTGAATTAAACTGAATGAAGATGCTTATTCTGTAGCTGATCATTTCCTAAGCACATTAAAAAGATATATATAGTCACATGGCTTGGTTGAATCTCTGGTTTACGGTTGTGGATGCTGCAAAATTGAAGCCAAAAAAGTTGACCTTTTTTTCGAAAATGCAGTTTTTTGCAATACCACAATTTTGCAGAAATAAACCACGCGTAGACAGCGAGCTTTGAAGGTTTAAACGTCCGGTTGCAGCATCATCTTTCGATGATCAAAGTCCAGGAAGTGAGGGTGGAACTAGCATTCCACTGTGCTCACTCCTGTCCTATCAGACTACAGCATGAAAACAGAGAGAAGGGGGTCACAGAGCAGCCTGCAGTGATTGGATGATGAGACACAGCACAGCAGACTCAGGGAGGAAGTGAATGCATGGTGAGTGAGGGTAGGCTCAGTGCTTGCCTTGGACACGCCCCTTCCTGAGCAGTGGATGTCAGAATGAGTAAGCAGAAGAACAGAGGGATTTGTGAGCCAAACACAGAAGCCGGACACATAAAAAAATAAAAAATGTAAAGATGCTGACCTAGTGAGTAACATATAGAAGCATTGTTACTATGATAACAGATACGCTTTAACAGGCGAAAAGGAAAAAGTGAAAACACAAAAGCTAAAATTGGCCCAGTCGTTAGGGGGTTAAGATGTGAACGAATCAACTCCTCCTCTTGCATGTTTGTCTTTTTTTTCAATTTTAGATGCATTGGAGAAAGCAAAGAATTGATTGTAGATGTGGATCTTCTTTTTAAGGGTACGTTCACACTGCGGAATTCCGCGAGACCCGCTCACACTGAGGAATTTCAGCAGCGGACAATTCCGCCGCTGAAATTGTTCTGCGCAAAGAAAGAACATGTTCATTCTTTGCACAGAATTCCACGAGTACTGCATAACCGGCAATGGTGACGGGGCAGTGCCCCACGGTCTTACCGCCGATTAGATTCCGCAGTGTGAACATACCCTAAAAGGGGTATTCCCATCTCCAAAAACAATTTCCTAACCTGAAACAAGCTGACAGGTGGAGGTCTGACCTTTACTGTTTAGGGGACAAAGGAAAACAGTGCTCCCGAATGAGGGGGTGGGGAACAGCGCTCCATTTTCTATATGGTGGAGCTCTGCGATGTCCAGAAGCCCTATAGAGAACAAATAGAGGGCTGGGCCGCGCACACACACTTTTCCTCTGTTCTCAAGATTGGTGGGGTCCCAAACTGATCAGCTTGTTATCCCCTAGCCTGGGAATAACCTTTGGAGCTGGGCATACCCCTTTAACTTAAAAAAACAAACAAACAAACCCACTTTTACTAGTAGTTGTAGTATTATTGTCATAGTCTGGAAGCTTTGCTGCTTTCTGGTAAAATGCAGATGATTTATGTCCATCCTGCCAGTAATCACCTTGTGGATTGGTCTGCCCCGAACCCTCTGTAAAGTGCTGCACTCAAAAATCCCTATTTACTCTATGAATCAAAGCTATTAGCACCAATAAACAACAGACCGGCCATAAAACAGCTCCCTCAGCGCGGGAGGATTTATCGCTTGCTATGTGTCAGCATCTTACAAGATATAATTACCGTACAGACAACCGGATCCTCCAACCCCATAAGATTTCATGGTCCGTCATAATTTATCTTACAGATGTACAGCGGAGGTGCTCAGGTCTCCACAATAAAGATGAAGCCTAAAGGTGTCGGTAACAGGTTTACAGCGAGGCGGCGAATGAGCCTCTTAGGACAGGGGAACATTTACCAGGGCCTGGAGGTCTGTACAAGACGATAGAAATATATACAGTGGGGCAAAAAAGTATTTAGTCAGCCACCAATTGTTCAAGTTCTCCTACTTAAAATGATGAGAGAGGCCTGTAATTTCCATCATATGTATACCTCAACTACGAGAGACATAATGAGAAACAAAATCCATAAAATCACATTGTCTGATTTTTTAAGAATTTATTTGCAAATTATGGTGGAAAATTAGTATTTGGTCACGTACAACAAGCAAGATTTCTGGCTCTCACAGACCTGTAACTTCTTTAAGAGTCTCCTCTGTCCTCCACTCGTTACCTGTATTAATGGCTCCTGTATGAACTTGTTATCAGTATAAAAGACACCTGTCCACAACCTCAAACAGTCACACTCCAAACTCCACTATGGCCAAGACCAAAGAGCTGTCGAAGGACACCAGAAACAAAATTGTAGACCTGCACCAGGCTGGGAAGACTGAATCTACAATAGGCAAGTAGCCTGGTTGGAAGAAATCAAATGTGGGAGCAATTAATAGAAAATGAAAGACATACAAGACCACTGATAATCTCCCACGATCTGGGGCTCCACGCAAGATCTCACCCCGTGGTGTCAAAATGATCACAAGAGTAGTGAGCAAAAATCCCAGAACCACACGGGGGGACCTAGTGAATAACCTGCAGAGAGCTGGGACCAAAGTAACAAAGGCTACCATCAGTAACACACTATGCCACCAGGGACTCAAATCATGCAGTGCCAGACGTGTCCCCCTGCTTAAGCCAGTACATGTCCAGGCCCGTCTGAAGTTTGTTAGAGAGCATTTGGATGATCCAGAAGAGGATTGGGAGAATGTCATATGGTCAGATGAAACAAAAGTAGAACTTTTGGGGAAAAACTCAACTCGTTGTGTTTGGAGGAGAAAGAATGCTGAGTTGCATCCAAAAAACACCATACCTACTGTGAAGCATGGGGGTGGAAACATCATGCTTTGGGGCTGTTTTTTCTGTTAAGGGACAAGGACGACTGGTCCATGTGACTGATCCGGAAAGAATGAAAGGGGCCATGTATCGGGAGATTTTGAGTGAAAACCTCCTTCCATCAGCAAGGGCATTGAAGATGAAACATGGCTGGGTCTTTCAGCATGACAATGATCCCAAACAAACCACCCGAGCAACGAAGAAGAGAACGAGAAAGAGAGAGATAGAGAGTCTCTACAACTGAGGGGGTAAAGTAGGGCTCACAGGTTCCAGCTTTACAAGTGGGCAAGGGAAGCAGGCACTCCGGCTCCCCCTCTACAAGTGGTAGGGAAAGGGGCTTACAGTTTCCCCCCTCTACAAAGTGGGCAGGGGAAGCAAGGCAGACAGGCTCTGCCTCTACAAGTGGATGGGGGAAGCAGGGCTTACATAATCCCCTTCTAAGTGGGCAGAAGAAGCAGGGCTCACAGTAGGGCTGGGCGGTATACCGGTTCATACCGAATACCGACATTTTTGTGCTGCACGATATGAATTTTTCCCCATATCGCAATACCAGTTTGGCCCCTCCCCCTCAGGAATGAATGAGTTATCAGCCCAGCGCAGCACTGTCCCCATCGGGGAACTAATCATATGTGATCCGCGAGCGCTGTTCTCCCCCCCCCGCCCCAATTAATTATCAGCCCAGCACTGCGCTGTCCCCATCGGGATAAATACTCACATATCACCTGCAAGCGCTGCCCTCCTCGTCCTCCTGTTTGATGCGGGCCGCTGGCGCTGGAACGCTGTACTGTACGCTGTATCCCTCTGCTCGGGCTGCAAAACATTAACTCACCTTCCCCGTCGGTCCAGACCAGCTTCCCGGGGACGGGAATGTCGGAGAGCCGTCAGCCTATCACCGGCCGCAGCGATGTTCCGCCTCGGACGGTGATAGATTGAGCCTCCTGTCGTGTAAGAAGCCGGCTTCTTACACAACAATGGGCTCAGCCTATCACCGGCCGAGGTGGAACATCGCTGCGGCCGGTGATAGGCTGACGGCTGTCCGACGTTCCCATTCCCGGGAAGAGCGTAAGGCCGACGTAGGAACGTGCGTTAAAGTTTATTTTGTTTATCATTTGCAGCCCGGGCATAGGGATACAGTGTACAGTACAGAGTTCCAGCGCCAGAGGCCCGCAACAAACAGGAGGACGAGGAGGGCAGCGCTTGCGGGTGACATGTGAGTAGTTCCACGATGGGGACAGCGCAGCGCTGGGCTGATAATTAATCGGGGGGGGGGGGGGGGGGGGCAGAACAGCGCTCGGGGGTCACATATGATTAGTTCCCCGATGTGGGGACAGCATAATTAATCTGGGGGGGGGGGGGGATTCCGTTATATACCGTGGAACCGCCATAAGTTACAAAAATACTGTGATACACATATTTGGTCATATCGCCCAGCCCTAGCTCACAGGTTTCCCCTGTACAAGTGGGTGGAGAAAGTAGGGTTCATAGGCTCCCTCTCTACAAGTGGGCGGAGGCTTCACCTACGAGGGGGTGGAGGAAACAAGGCTCATAGGCTCTCTGTACAATGGGGGTTGGGGGATAATAGGGCGCATGGGCTATTACTATGGGTGGGAAGGGAGGAGCAGGGCTTTTTCTATGACTTCTGACAATGGCTTAACGGATTTTACATGAATAAAGCACAATACTGGCTCAAATAGGAAAACTATTGACTATAAAAAGTTGGTACTCTATCCAATATTTATATGCAACCAACATATTCAGCATTTCTGTACATAGATGTATAGCCAATAATCTTATCACTTTATACACACAAAAGGCACAAGACTATACAAACTTCATGAAGATGTTGCCCCAGGATGGATTTAAACAATCTTTTTAAATCAACTGGTGCCAGAAAGTTACAGATTTTGTAAAATTACTTCTATTTAAAAATCTTAATCCTTCCAGTACATATCAGCTGTCATATGCTCCACAGGAAGTTCTTTGCTTTTTGAATTTCTTTTCTGTCTGACCACAGAGTTCTCTGCTGACACCTCTGTCCAGGTCAGGAACTGTCCACAGCAGGAGCAAATTCTCATAGCAAACCTATGCTACTCTGGACAGTTCCTGACATGGACAGAGGTATCAGCAGAGAGCACTGTGGTCAGACTGGAAAGAACTACACAACTTCCTCTGGAGCATACAGCAGCCGATAAGTACTGGAAGGATTAAAGGAGTAGTCCAGTGATGACTCAGTGGTGAGCAACTTATCCCCTATCCTAAGGATAGGGGATAAGTTGCAGATCGCGGGGGGTCCGACCGCTGGGGCCCCCTGCGATCTCCTGTACAGAGCCCCGACAGCCCGCGGGAAGGGGGCGTGTCGACCTCCGCACGAGGCGGCGGCCGACACGCCCCCTCAATACAACTCTATGGCAGAGCCAAAGCGCTGCCTTCGGCAATCTCCGGCTCTGCCATTGAGATGTATTGAGGGGGCGTGTCGGCCGCCGCCTCGTGCGGGGGTCGACACCCGCTATCTCGGCGGAGAGCCGGGGCCCCGTACAGAGAGAGATCGCAGGGGGCCCCAGCGGTCGGACCCCCCGCGATCTCAAACTTATCCCCTATCCTTAGGATAGGGGATAAGTTTTTCACCACTGGACTACCCCTTTAAGATTTTTATATAGAAGTTATTTACAAATCTGTTCAACTTTCTGACCAGTTAATTAAAAAAAATGTTTTTACCGGAGTACCCCTTCAAACCCAGGGCGCACAGTGCTGTAAGACAACCCTGCACTAATAAACTTACCTCAAGCTTTTGAGTCAGCCACCGGAGCTCAGAATTACTTTTCTCATGGTCTGGAGAAACACCTACGCTGTCTCTTTTATGGTTTTTCCCATAATAATAATGGAGTTTATCATAACTCTTCTTCAAGTGACAAAGCTGAGAAAAGAAGAAGAAGATAGACGACAGCAGTTCAATAATTTTAGGGAGACCCATAATACATTCCGTGTCTGGAACGGCCCGGAGCAGGATACATTTTTCTATAGGGATTTGATCATGTTCTTGGCAGTTCCTGACACTGACAGAGGTGTCAGCAGAGAGCACTGTGCTCAGACTGGAAAGAACTACACAACTTCCTCTGGAGCATACAGCAGCTGATGATTTTTAAATAAGAGTAATTTAAAAATCTGTGTAACTTTCTGCCACCAGTTGATTTGAAAACATTTTCTTCCCTCCGGAGTACCGCTTTAAGTATGAATAGTTTATGTGCAGCTTCACAACACAATACACGGAGACAGATTTTAACAAACCCCATTTAAAGGGGTACTCCGGTGAAAACCTTTTTTCTTTTAAATCAACTGGTGGCAGAAAGTTGATCATATTTGTAAATTACTTCTATTAAAAAATCTTAATCCTTCCAGTACTTATGAGAGGAAATTCCTTTCTTTTTGGAACACTGATGACATCACGAGCACAGTGCTCTCTGCTGACATCTCTGTCCATTTTAGCAACCATGCATAGCAGATGTATGCTAAGGGCAGCATGGTGGCTCAGTGGTTAGCGCTGTGCCTTGCAGTGCTGGGGACTTGGGTTCAAATCCCACTAAGGACAACAATAAATAAAGCGTTATTATTATAATAACGTCAGCAGAGAGAACTGTGATCGTGATGTCATCAGAGAGCATTCCAAAAAGAAAATAATTTCCTCAGTAGTATTAAGCAGCTAATAAGTACAGGAAGGATCAAGATTTTTTAATAGGAGTAATTTACAAATATGTTTAACTTTCTGCCACCAGTTGATTTAAAAGAAAAAAGGTTTTATCTGGAGTACCCCTTTAACCCCGGACGGAGACCATTTTCACCTCTAGGAGGAAGCCCTTTTTTGCACATCTGACCACTGTCACTTTAAACATTAATAACTCTGGAATGCTTTTAGTTATCATTCTGATTCTGAGATTGTTTTTTCGTGACATATTCTACTTTAACATAGTGGTAAAATTTTGTGGTAACTTGCATCCTTTCTTGGTGAAAAATCCCAAAATTTGATGAAAAAATTTAAAATTTAGCATTTTTCTAACTTTGAAGCTTTTTGGATTCACATATACAATATGTCTACTTTATGTTTGCATCATAAAATTGACGAGTTTTTACTTTTGGAAGACACCAGAGGGCTTCAAAGTTCAGCAGCAATTTTCCAATTTTTGACAACATTTTTAAACTCACAATTTTTCAGGGACCAGTTCAGGTTTGAAGGGGATTTGAAGGGTCTTCATATCAGAAATACCCAACAAATGACCCCATTATAAAAACTGCACCCCCCAAAGTATTCAAAATTACATTCAGTAAATGTTTTAACCCTTTAGGTGTTTCACAGGAATAGCAGCAAAGTAAAGGAGAAAATTCAAAATCTTCATTTTTTACACTCGCATGTTCTTGTAGACCCAATTTTTTAATTTTTACAAGGGGTAAAAGGAGAAAATGTATACTTCTATTTGTAGCCCAATTTCTCTCGAGTAAGCACATACCTCATATGTCTATGTAAATTGTTCGGCGGGCGCAGTAGAGGGCTCAGAAGCGAAGGAGCGACAAAGGGATTTTAGAGAGTAAGTTTTTCTGAAATGGTTTTTGGGGGGCATGTTGCATTTAGGAAGCCCCGATGGTACCAGAACAGCAAAAAAAACACATGGCATACCATTTTGGAAACTAGACCCCTTGAGGAACATAACAAGGAATAAAGTGAGCCTTAATACCCCACAGGTGTTTCACGACTTTTGCATATGTAAAAAAAAATAAAAACATTTTTCACTAAAAAGTTGGTTTTCCACCAAATGTAAAATTTTTTAAAGGGTTAATAGCAGAAAAGACCCCCCAAAATTTGTAACCCCATCTCTTCTGAGTATGGAGGTACCCCATAAGTGGACCTGAAGTGCACTGCGGACGAACTACAATGCTCAGAAGAGGAGGAGTCATATTTGGCTTTTTGAGAGCAAATTTTGCTCGGGGGGCATGCTGCATTTAGGAAGCCCCTATGGTGCCAGGACAGCAAAAAAAAAACCACATGGCATACCATTTTGGAAACTAGACCCCTCACAGAATGTTTTTCCCTTTTACCTCTTGTGAAAATGAAAAGTATAAGGCAACACCAGCATGTTAGTGTAAAATTTTTTATTTTTTTACACTAACATGCTGGTGTAGACCCCAACTGTTCCTTTACATAAGGGGTAAAAGGAGAAAAAGCCCCCAAAATTTGTTAGGCAATTTCTCCTGAGTACGGCGATACCCCATATGTGGCCCTAAACTGTTGCCTTGAAATACGACAGGGCTCCAAAGTGAGAGCGCCATGCGCATTTGAGGCCTGAATTAGGGTCTTGCATAGGGGTGGACATAGGGGTATTCTATGCCAGTGATTCCCAAACAGGGTGCCTCCAGCTGTTGTAAAACTCCCAGCATGCTTGGACAGTCAATTGCTGTCCAGAAATGCTGGGCGTTTTTGTTTTGCAACAGCTGGAGGCTCCATCTTAGAGAACACTGCCGTACAATACGTTTTTCATTTTTATTGGGGAAGGGGGGTGGTAGGGGGGCAGTGTACGTGTGTGTATGTAGTGTTTTACTCTTTATTTTATGTTAGTGTAGTGTAGTGTTTTTAGGTTACATTTACACTGGAGGCAGATTACACTGAGTCTCCAGCTAGGAGTGTGAGCTGCGGCGGAAAATTTGCCGCAGCTCAAATTTGTAGCGGGGAACTCACTGTAATCTGCCGCCAGTGTGAATGTAGCCTGTACATTCACACGGGAGGGGGGTCAAAACTACAACTCCCAGCATGCACTGACAGACCATGCATGCTGGGAGTTGTAGTTTTGCAACAGCTGGAGGCACACTGGCTGGAAAACCTTGAGTTAGGTCCTATTACCTAACTCAGTATTTTCCAACCAGTGTGCCTCCAGCTGTTGCAAAACTACAACTCCCAGCATGTACTGATTGCGGAAGGGCATGCTGGGAGATGTAGTTATGCAATGGCTGGAGGCACGCAAGTACAACTCCCAACATGCCAAGACAGCCTTATGCTGTTCCTGAATGCTGGGAGTTGTAGTTTTGAAAGATTTATAGGGGTTCAGGTTGTAAATCACTGTCCAGTGGCCTCAAAACTGTGGCCCTCCAGATGTTGCAAAACTACAACTCTCAGCATGCCCAGACAGCAAACTGCTGTCTGGGCATGCTGAGAGTTGTAGTTTTGCAACATTTGGAGGGCTACAGTTTGAGACCACTTAGTGATCTACAACCTGAACCCCTCTAAATATTGCAAAATTACAAGTCCCAGCATGCCCACACAGCAAACAGCTGTCTGGGCATGCTGGGAGTTGTAGTTTTGCAACATCTGGAGGGCCACGGTTTAGAGACCACTGTAAACTGTGGCCCTCTGGATGTTGCTAGGCAACAACTCACCTAGCAGGACCCGGAAGTATTGCTGCCGCCGCCGCCGCACGTGGGGGAGGATCGCGCTCGGGATCTAGGTAAGGGACCTTCGGCACCGACCTTCCCTGGACGGTTCCCCCGTTTTGCCCGGACACCGATAGGTGGGCAAAGCGGGGGAACCGAACTTTAACCCCCCCCCTCCCTCGGTCTGCTATCGGTCGGTCGCTCGGCCGACCAATACCAGGGATAGGAGGGGTGGCACCCCTGCCACCAAACCCCTATCCCTTCAGGGGGATCGAGGGTGTCTCAGACACCCCCGATCCCTCTTATTTTCCGGGTCACCAGTGACCCGTATGATTCGGAATCGCGCAGATTGCAGGTCTGAATTGACCTGCGATTTGCGCCCATCGCGGTCATGGGGAGGTCTCAGGACCCCCCTCGGCGATGTGCCGGGATGCCTGCTGTTAGATAACAGCAGTCATCCCGGCCCGATCACCGCTACCGGTGACGCGGCGCTCCCGGAAGTACATGTACATCGCCGTGCGCCAAGTGACACTTCGCGGCGCCGTACATGTACGTCGCTCGCCGTGAAGGCTTTAATATCCTGTTGTCCATCTCCAGTTTTTGGAGTGAGATTATATTAATTTTGCAACGCCGGTTATGATAGAGCAGTGGTCTTCAACCTGCGGACCTCCAGATGTTGCAAAACTACAACTCCCAGCATGCCCGGACAGCCAACGGCTGTCCGGGCATGCTGGGAGTTTTAGTTTTGCAACATCTGGAGGTCCGCAGGTTGAAGACCACTGTGATAGAGGGAAAGGTGGCGGCGCAGCCATCCCTCATCTCCCTTATAGAGTTCGGTTGCTATGGAGACAACAGATAACGTTCTACTTGTGAACGAGATTGCGCGTGAGAATATAAGCAAAAAGTTGAGAAACTTTGTAAAAATGTTCTTTTCTTTAACTAGTGATTTATCTGTCAGCACATTTCTGACATACCCACGGGTCACGTCATAGAGGAATGACAGATCCTCTTGTTCTATGGCAGCTGCCGTCCTCTCTCACTCATCGATTGTGCAAGAATTTTAGAATAGATTTTAACTAGTTTTCTCAAATCATTGCGATCAGGTTTATCTGCAGCAGGGAAGCCAAGGATACCGGCAGTACTACTATAAGGCTGTGTTCACACATTGCAGGTACCCCAACTAATTACCGCATGCAGTTTGGCAGCAAAGTTATGGTATTAACGATTATGCAATGTGTGCACGTTTGTTTAACATTCGTCGTTTGCCTCTGAATTATATTGAACAGGAAAACACTTGACAGTTCACATGTAGTTTTTTTTTCCTTTCTACAGATGTAAAAAATACAGTGACCCCCCCCCCCCAACCTATGATGTCCCCGACATACGATCATTTCAACATACGATGGTCTCTCAGAGGCAGCATCAACATACGATGCTTTTGTATGTCGGGGCCATCGCATAAACGGCTATCCGGCAGTGTAGACTGCTTCAGCTGCCACTGGATAGCCGTTTATGGTGCCCCGTGTGGTCCGCTGACGATCACTTACCTGTCCTCGGGGCTCCGGCGTGTCCTCTTTGGGATCCCCTGCATCGCCTGCGCTCTCCATCGTCGTCATCACGTCGCTGCGCACGCCGTCCCGTCATCCAATAGGAGCGGTGTGCGTAGTGACATGATGGCAGCGACGGAGAGCGAGGATGCCGGGGAAGCAGAGGCCTTGTTGGAGCGTCGGGGACACCCCGGGGACGCGGCGACAGCGATGGAGGGCGACATCCAGGGCAGCGGTGACGGTCCGGAGCGACGGGGACAGGTGAGTACAATTTCCTCTAACAGTGGTCTACAACCTGCGGACCTCCAGATGTTGCAAAACTACAACTCCCAGCATGCCCGGACAGCCGTTGGCTGTCCTGACATACTGGGTGTTGTAGTTTTGCAACATCTGGAGGTCCGCAGGTTGTAGACCACTGTCCTATACTTTACATTGCACGGATCCCTCAACATACGATGGTTTCAACAAACGATGGTCCATTTGGAACGGATTACCATCGTATGTTGAGGGACCACTGTATATAGATTGCACAGTACTTATATTGGATATAATACGACCACTTTATGCACAAAAGATAATGTGCATTTTATGATTGTGCTTCAAAACACTTAAAAGGGGTACTCTGCTGCTCAGTGTGTGGAACAAACAGCCGTCATGCCCCCTCCCATAGGCTTGCATTGAGGGGGCGGGGCTATGATGTCATGAGCTCCCGGCTCAAGTGTTCAGAACAACAAAAGCTGAGCAGTGGAGTACCCCTTTAAATCGTACCTGATTAGCCTAGTTTATCTTTCTAATATACTGCTAAATAAAATTTTGTACTAAATTAACCCCAAAAAGTTTGGCCACCAGTGGTCCTCTTTCTGGTCCTGCCGGCAGTCCTGCTTGCAGCTTGTCTCCTGCAGCAGCCTGACATAGACAAAAGTCAGAAAATGCAGGTGAGACCTCAGTTCAGCACAGTGCATAGAGTGTATAGTAGAATTCAGGGAGCTCAGGTGGGGTGTGTCCTGCCTTAGCCAATCACAGCCCATCTCACACTGAACTGCTCTGGGCTGTGTGTAGCAGAGTGAGTGAGTTCTCCCCTGTATGGCTTCAGATGATGTCACACCTGCTGAGGAACGCCCCTTCCAAGTCTGTGAATCTGATACTGAGCAGAAAATACGCCTTAGCCAATCACAGCCCATCTCACACTGAACTGCTCTGGGCTGTGTGTAGCAGAGTGAGGGAGGAAGTTCTCTCCTGTATGGCTTCAGATGATGTCACGCCTGCTGAGGAACGCCCCTTCCAAGTCTGTGAATCTGATACTGAGCAGAAAATACGCCTTAGCCAATCACAGCACATCTCACACTGAACTGCTCTGGGCTGTGTGTAGCAGAGTGAGGGAGGAAGTTCTCCCCTGTATGGCTTCAGATGATGTCACGCCTGCTGGGGAACATCCCTTCCCATCAATATCAAGGTAGAAAAAATAAATAAAGGCAGGGGGTGGTTTATCATGATGCGGGTAGTGAACTGGGAGGATTATAAAATGTATAAAGATCATGACAGGTACTCTAACACCTGATCTTGTTAAATTTTATAATGTAAACAAAAATAAACATAAAACATATGTGGTACTGCCGCTTGCGTAAATGTCCAAACATTAAATTGCACGGTCAATGGCATAGACGTAAAAAATTCCAAAAGTCCAAAACTGTAGATTTTTGGTCACTCTGTATATACTAAATTGATCAAAAAGTCCCCAAAAAAGAAAAAGGTTACCGATAAAAACTAGGGATCACGGCGCAAAAAATTAGCCCTGATTTATCCCTGTATGCAGAAAAAAAAAAGTTATAGGGGTTTGAAGAGGACGATTTTAAACATGCAAATTTTCTTACAAAGTTATAATCTTTAAAAGAGGTAAAACAAAATAAAACCTATATAAGTAGGGTATCATTTTATTTGTTTTGACCTACAGAATAAAGATAAGGTGTCATTTCTATCAAATAGTGCACTGCATGGAAGCAGAAGCCCCCAAAAGTTACAAAATGGCTTTTTTGCTTTTTGCCCCAAAAATAATTTCTTTTTGGTTTCTCCGTAGATTTTGTGGCGACCTGATTGATTTTATGACAAAGTAAAATTGGTGGTGCAAAAAACAAGCCCTCATATGGGTCTGTAGGTGGAGTTATGATTTTTAGAAGTGCGGAGGAAAAAACGAAAGTGCAAAAATTAAAAAACCCTGTAGTCCTTAAAGGGGTACTCCCGTGGAAAACTTCTTTTTTTAAATCAACTGGTGCCAGAAAGTTAAACAGATTTGTAAATCACTTCTATTACTAAATCTTAATCCTTCCAGTACTTTTTAGGGGCTGTATACTAAAGAGAAATCCAAAAAACAAATTAATTTCCTGTGATGTCATGACCACAGTGCTCTCTGCTGACCTCTGCTGTCCATTTTAGGAACTGTCCAGAGCAGCATATGTTTGCTATAGCGATTTTCTCCTGCTCTGGACAGTTCCGAAAATGGACAGTAGAGGTCAGCAGAGAGCACTGTGGTCATGACATCACAGGAAATTAATTTCTTTTTTGGATTTCTCTTTAATATACAGCCCCTAAAAAGTACTGGAAGGATCAAGATTTAGTAATAGAAGTGATTTACAAATCTGTTTAACTTTCTGGCACCCGTTGATTTAAAAAAAGACGTTTTCCACAGGAGTACCCCTTTAAGAATAGTAAGCAAAGACGACATTTGCTTAATAAGGCTAAACTAAGTGTCCACTTTGTTTTTCGCCAGTGTTTTTTTTTGCGCAAAAAAAAAAAAAAATGCCAGAAAATGGCCACTGCGTTTTTGCCTTAGTGTGGAAACTGCGTTTTTTCTCCTTTGGCAGTTTTTCCTGTTCCTGTGTCCACCCCTATTTTTTGGCTCAGTTTCGGGGTAATTACCGTATTTTTCGTCCTATAGGACGCACCGGCGTATAAGACGCACCCAATTTATAGGTGCAAAATCTAAAAAAATAAAGATTTTGAACCCAATAGTGGTCTTCAACCTGCGGACCTCCAGATGTTGCAAAACTACAACTCCCAGCATGCCCGGACAGCCGTTGGCTGTCCGGGCATGCTGGAAGTTGTAGTTTTGCAACATCTGGAGGTCCGCAGATTGGAGACCACTGCATTGGAGGTAATACTCACGTGTCCCCGCCGCTCCGAACCCGTCACCGCTGCCCTGGATGTCGCTCCATCGCTGTCGCGGTGTCCCCGTCGCTCCGAAACGTCTCTGCTGCCGGCCGGGTATCCCTGCTCTCCGTTGCCATCATCACGTCGTTACGCACGCCGACGCACGTACGCGACGACGTGATGACGAGGAAGGAGAGCGCCGGCCATACAGGGGATCCCTGAACGGAGAAGACACCGAGGAGGCAGGTAAGGTCCCTCCCGGTGTCCTGTAAGCACTAACCCGGCTATTCAGTCGGGCTGTTCAGGACAGTCACGGTGAAATCGCGGCGGTCCCGAACAGCCCGACTGAACAGCCGGGTTAGTGTCACTTTCCCTTCAGACGCGGCGGTCAGCTTTGATCGCTGTGTCTGAAGGGTTAATACAGGGCATCACCACAATCGGTGATGTCCTGTATTAGCCGCGGGTCCCGGCCGTTGATGGCCGCAGGGATCGCCGCGATAGGGGTGTATTCGCCGTATAAGACGTACCGACTTCTTCCCCCCATTTTGGGGAATAAAAAGTGCGTCTTATACGGCGAAAAATACGGTATAAAGGTTTTGTGCAATTCAGATAATTATGGGGCAAGCATGGATAGAAACGGTAATTATAGGATATTAGTGTAACGTATGGGAAAGAAAATGTTTTACACTAAATATTCATTTTATTTATAATTAATTCATAATTAATTTGCAGATTTTTTAAATTTATTTTTTATTACCTTACAATTTGTATTGTTTGTTTTTTCCCCCTTTATCTAATGAATTACTGTTTTAAATCTTTATTTTAACCTATGTTAGCATACTCTTGTATATATTATGTCCTGTGTCACTATGTGCACCCCAATAGTGAGCTTCGTGAACAGCTCAGGCTCCCAGTCCCAGTTGACGTCACCCGGAAACCCAAAGTGGCAGTCCCCTTTGAGTTAAAACAGTCTTGAAGACATGCCGCTATACAATAAGGCCCCAGTTAAAAGATGAATTGTTTGTCATTAAGAGGTTAACATTAAAGCCAAAGAACACTTGCTTTTTTTAATTTATTTATTTTAGTTTAGCACCATCTTGTGGTCAGTGATGGAGATTCACTCAAACATCTTTGCTCATCTACGGCTTACACGGTTCCATAGACTTAAAGGGGTATTCCAGGCCAAAACTTTTTTTTATATAAACTGGCTCCGGAAAGTTAAACAGATTTGTAAATTACTTCTATTAAAAAATCTTAATCCTTCCAATAGTTATTAGCTTCTGAAGTTGAGTTGTTGTTTTCTGTCTAACTGCTCTCTGATGACTCACGTCCCAGGTTTCTATGGGGGTATTTTCCCATCATGCACAGCTCCCGGGACGTGACATCATCATTGAGCAGTTAGACAGAAAACTTCAGAAGCTAATAACTATTGGAAGGATTAAGATTTTTTTTAATAGAAGTAATTTACAAATCTGTTTAACTTTCCGGAGCCAGTTGAGAGATATATATATATATATATATATATATATATATATATATATATATATATATAAAAAGGTTTTGCCTGGAATACCCCTTTAAGAAATATACTTCTAGAGCAGTGTCCCTCAATGTGTGGCTCTTCAGCTGTTGCAAAACTACAACTCCCATCTTGCCTGGACAAACCTACAGGGATCAGGGTTACTGTAGACCAGTGGTCTCCAACCTGCGGACCTCCAGATGTTGCAAAACTACAACTCCCAGCTGCCCGGACAGCCGTTGGCTGTCCGGGCATGCTGGGAGTTGTAGTTTTGCAACATCTGAAGGTCCACAGGTTGGAGACCACTGCTGTAGACCATATGTTACATAGCAGGACAGTGGAACTATATAAAGGAAAAGTGGTGTTAGGGGGCTTTAATTTACTCTTCTTTTTCCTGTCTGGGCATGCTGTGAATTGTAGTCTTGCAACAGCTGGAGACTCCCTGTTTGGAAAACCTGGTAATAAATAATTCAATTCCGCGACCTGTAAATACTTTACCACTATTATTTGGGTTGCAAAGAGAATTAAAGCTGTTAAAAGGGGTACTCCTGTGCCTCAGCGGTCTAAACATTTTGTCAGAACGCTTGGAGAGGACGGCCGCGATTGTGATGTCACGCCACACCCCCTCCATTCACACCCGTTCCCATAGACATGAATGGAGGGGTGTGGTGTGACATGAGGGGCGTGGCCGTGACGTTACAATCACGGCCGTCCGCTCCAAGAGTTCTGAACAAAATGTTCAGAACGCTGGAGCATGGGACTACCCCTTTAACCCCTTAAGGGGTTTTCCGTTTTTGCACTTTCGTTTTTTCCTCTTTACCTTTAAAAAATCATAACTCTTTAAATTTTGCACCTAAAAATCCATATGATGGCTTATTTTTTGCGCCACCAATTCTACTTTGCAGTGACATCAGTCATTTTACCCAAAAATCCACGGCGAAATGGGAAAATTTTTTTTTTATTGTGCGACAAAATTGAAGAAAAAAAATGTAATTTTGTAATTTTTGGGGGCTTCCGTTTCAACGGAGTACATTTTTCGGTAAAAATGACACCTTATCTTTATTCTGTAGGTCCATATGATTAAAATTATACCCTACTTATATAGGTTTGATTTTGTTGTACTTCTGGAAAAAAAATCACAACTACATGCAGGAAAATTAATATATGTTTAAAATTGACATCGTGACCTCTATCTAATTTTTTTGCGTATGGGCCGGTATGAGGACTCATTTTTTGCACCGTGATCTGAAGTTTTTAGCGGTACCATTTTGTATTGATCGGACGTTTTGATCGCTTTTTATAAATTTTTTCACGATATAAAAAGTGACCAAAAATACGTTATTTTGGACTTTGGAATTTTTTTGCGCGCACGCCATTGACCGAGCGGTTTAATTAACCATATATTTTTATAATTCGGACATTTCCGCATGTGGTGATACCACGTTTATATTTATTTACACAGTTTTTTTTTTTTTATGGGAAAAGGGGGAAAATATATTAGGGAAGGGGTTAAATGATCTTTATTAAACTACCCCCCCCCCCATTATTTTTTGCAGTGTTACAACTCCCATAGGGGACTATAACACTGCACACACTGATCTTTTTTATTGATCAATGTTATCCCATAGGAAACCATTGATCAATGATTCTGCCACTTGACTGCTCATGCCTGGATCTCAGGCACGGAGCAGTGATTCAGCGATCGGACACGCAGGAAGAAGGTAGGGGCCCTCCTTGTCTGTTCCAGCTGTTCGAGACGTTGCGATTTTCCCGCGGCAGTCCCGAACAGTCGACTGAGCTAGCCGGGAGCAGTTTACTTTCACTCTGGATGCGGCAATCAACTTTGAACGGCACGTCTAAAGGGTTTATAGCGTGTGGCACCCGTTGTTAGAGGCCGGGCCCAACCTGCTATGATGCAGGGCCACGCCGTGCCCCCGTGTTATAGAAAGGGAGCGGACTGAGTCCTTAAGTGGTTAAAGGGGTTATCCAGGAAAAACCTTTTTTTTTTTAAATATCAACTGGCTCCAGAAACTTAAATAGATTTGTAAATTACTTCTATTTAAAAATCTTAATCCTTTCAGTACGTATGAACTGCCGAAGTTGAATTGTTCTTTTCTGTCTAAGTGCTCTCTGATGACACGTGTCTCGGGAACTGTCCAGAGTAGAAGCAAATCCCCATAGCAAACCTCTTCTACTCTGTGCAGTTCCCGAGACAAGCAGAGATGTCAGCAGAGAGCACTGTTGTCAGACAGAAATAACAACTCAACTTCAGCAGCTGATAAGTACTAAAGGATTAAGATTTTATAGAAGAAACTTACAATTCTGTTTAACTTTCTGGAGCCAGTTGATATATATAAAACATTTTTTTCCTGAAATACCCTTTTAAGGCCTTGTTCACACATACTTCACCACAAACACAACACAAATCGCAGCGATTTTGATAGATTGATGTTGTTTTTCCTATAAAAAGTATGTTTTCAATTCACTCACAGTTACCATAAGCTCAAGGCAATACTATGTGTAACCTGGTCTGCTGATGGCGGGCGCCACTCCGGGATCATAGAGCACTATAAAAAGTTAGGGGTTAGCGTCCCTGGTACCCTACCCTGTGACCAAGCGAACGCGAAACGTGCGTTAGGGAGGTGATCAGCGTTAGTCACAGGTAATCCATGTAGGTCCCCGGCAGTGTACTAACCCTTGGGTGAGGCTTTTCAGTGGGGGTCCTTACCAGTGTGATCTCTGTCTGTATATATTATACTAGCTGAGTACCCGGCGTTGCCCGGAGGAAGCTTTTGACTTCATATCCTGTCCTCATATATTGTTGTCACATCCCGACCTCCTATCCCGTCCTCCTATCCCGTCCCGTAATTTGTGTACCAGGTATTGAAATATCTCCAGCCGTACAGAAGTTATGTGGGAACATACATTTCCAATTGATTTGCATGGGACTTTAAACAAAACCCCGACCCTCACAAATGGGGGCAGTTAAGGGTTAAATTAACTATAATATATTTTAAGTGGACATATAAGTAACATGTGACCAAGTATTATGGAAATATCTCCAGCCGTACGGAAGTTATTCAGTAAGGCTGGGTTCCCATTACGTTTTCCCCCATACGGGAGCGCATACGGCAGGGGAGAGCTAAAAGCTTGCGCTCCCGTATGCCTTTCTATGCGCTCCCGTATGCCTTTCTATGCCCTCCCGTATGCCTTTCTATGCCCTCCCGTATGCCTTTCTATGCCCTCCCGTATGCCTTTCTATGCCCTCCCGTATGCCTTTCTATGCGCTCCCGTGTGTAATTCATTTCAATCACCCATATGGGGTGTATTCAGTCTAAGGCAGAGGTCGCTATATATATACAGCCCTATATACAGACTTCAGAGCTGTACCATATATACTCGAGTATAAGCCGACCCGAATATAAGCCGAGGCCCCTAATTTCACCCCAAAATCCCAGGAAAAGTTATTGACTCGAGTATAAGCCTAGGGTGGGAAATACATCATCCCCCCCTGTCATCATCCAGACCCCCGTCATTAACATCCTCATCATTATCACCCTGTCATCATCCAGACCCTCATCATCATCCCCTTGTCATCATCCCACACACCCCTTCATCATGCTCTTGTCATCATCCCCACCCCCCTTCATCATCCCCTAGTCATCATACCATCCCCCCCCCTTCATCATCCCCTTGTCATCATCCCACACCCCCCCTTCACCATCCCCTTGTCACCATCCCCTTGTCATCATCCTCTTGTCATCATCCTCTTGTGAACTATCCGCCCTCAGTGGTCTTCAACCTGCGGACCTCCAGAGGTTTCAAAACTACAACTCCCAGCAAGCCCGGGCAGCCATCGGCTGTCCGGGCTTGCTGGGAGTTGTAGTTTTGAAACCTCTGGAGGTCCGCAGGTTGAAGACCACTGCGGCCTTCGACATCATCCAGCCCCCTCTCACCCCCTTTAGTTCTGTACAGTACTCACCTCCGCTCGGTGCTGGTCCGGTGCTGCAGGACTGTCCGGTGGGGAGGTCGTCCGGTGGGATAGTGGTTCCGGGCTGCCATCTTCACCGGGGGGGCCTCTTCTCCACGCTTCCGGCCCGGAATAGAGGCGTTGCCTTGACGATGACGCAGAAGGACGTTTGGTAATGAACGTACCTCTGCGTGACTATTCTGGGGCCGAGCCCGAAGCGCTTAGGAGAGGCCTCCCCGGTGAAGATAGCAGCCCGGAACCACTATGCCACCGGACCACCTCCCCACCGGACAGTCCTGCAGCACCGGACCAGCGCCGAGCGGAGGCGAGTACTGTACAGAACTAAAGGGGGTGAGAGGGGGCTGGATGATGTCGAAGGCTGCAGTGGTCTTCAACCTGCGGACCTCCAGAGGTTTCAAAACTACAACTCCCAGCAAGCCCGGACAGCCGATGGCTGCCCGGGTTTGCTGGGAGTTGTAGTTTTGAAACCTCTGGAGGTCCGCAGGTTGAAGACCACTGCGGGTGGAGAGTTCACTCGAGTATAAGCCGAGGGGGGTGTTTTCAGCACGAAAAATCGTGCTGAAAAACTCGGCTTATACTCGAGTATATACGGTAATCTTCCCACATTCCCTGCTGGCTCAGTGTCTGTACAGAGCGTGTTCTTGTAATTTGTTGCCTTTACACCAAACACCGTACAGTAATGAGATGTCAGTAAAGCTAACTGTTCCAGCTGTCCGGGCATGCTGGGAGTTGTAGTTTTGTATCCCCTGTACATAGAGTTAAGGCTTTATTATCATGTAAATTACCTTTTGGCATGTCACACAGACCAATCAAACGTTTACAATGATCGGGGTCCCAGTGCCAAGACCCCCTCTGATTTTTAGATATCACTGGGTGAAGTGCAGCAGCTCAGTGTTCAATCTGACTACTGTAAGAGCAGTGAGACTGTGGAATTCTCTCCCGGAGGAGGTGGTCATGGGGAACTCGGTAAAAGAATTTAAAAGGGGTCTGGATGCATTTTTGGAGAGTAATAACATTACAGGTTATGGATACTAGATGTATAGGGACAGAAGGTTGATCCAGGGATTTATTCTGATGTCATATTTGGAGTCAGGAAGGAATTTTTACCTCTAGTATGAGGGTTTTTTGCCTTCCCCTGGATCAACTCAGTAGGGACTGATTAGTGTTATAGGTTGAACTTGATGGACTTTTTTTTTAACCTTATGAACTGTGTTACTATGTATGTTACTGGAGACAAATTCTATTATAAGTCTATGAGGCTCGACTCCTGCAATGAGACAAATTGGGAGCCAAGCTGGGGAGTGAAGCACAAAGCCGCCTACTTCTCCCAGCCATATACAGTGATCCCTCAACTTACAATGGCCCCAACATACAATAGTTTCAACATACAATGGTTTTTTTCTGGACCATTGTAACTTGAATCCAGACACAACATACAATGCTATGGACATTCCAGATCTGTGAAACGTTTCAATGGCCGGAAGATCTGACTAATCAGAATAGACATTCCCCTGGTAAAACCCCTGTATTACTGAAGCGTATGCAATGACTGATGTCTGGTAACGCCCCCTACAGTACAGGGATTACATGTTCTGTACTCTTTACCTGTACCAGGGTTAGCTGCTCCTTTGGACACCAGGTGAGGGCGGCTCCATGTTACTTTTTTAGGACACTGTGTATTGTACAGGACCCTGAAGAAGCTCCTGTCCTCTACATAGACAGTGATTTACAGCTCCCAGCAGATCTTTCTTACTTTTATATTTAAGGATTTGCTTTATATATATTAGTTATCTACTTATTTTTGTTTAATCCTCACTTTTTCCTATTTTTGGATGACATTTTGGTGGCTTCAGAACCAATTATCAGGTTTCCATAGAGTTCTGGTTTCAACATACAATGGTCGTCCTGGAACCAATTCATATTGTAACTTGAGGGACCACTGTATGGAGCTTTGCAGGGGGTCTAAGTACTGACACCAACCAATCTAAACTTTTGACATGTCAAAAGGTCAAAAGTTTATTTTCATGACAATAACGCTTTACAGTTTAGCTCTACAAGAAACCCTTACCTGGTTTTTCAGTGCTTCGAGCTGGGTCTCATACTTCTGCACAACTTCTTGTTGATGTTTATCTGCTTCTTCCAGCTTTTTGGAGAGGACTTCAATCTAAGACAAAAATAAATCAAATAAATTATACATAAACATTAGATATATATATATCAAACCAGAGTCTCCTCCGAGGGGAAGAGCGCGCTCGACAGCTATTTTAGGGTTCCTGCCCCCCTCATCAGTTCAGAGGAATGCCCAAAGTTTGTCACAGGCATCTCATCTCAATGAGCGGCCCCCAACCAGCTCCATTACCTCGCGGTCCTTCTGATCCAAGGCACCTCTGATGGTGCTCAGCTCCCGCTCCAGCACCAGGACCTGCTTCTCCCACTCCACCTTCTTACTATTCACCATGATGTCGATCTGGTGCATCAGCTCCTCCAGCTCATTCTCACAGGAGGAGTCCCTAGGGTACAACCAAAAAAAAGGGATGAAGAGGAGCTCCAGGTGAGCCGAAATTTCATTCATTTATTTATTTTTTATTTATTGTTCTTTACTCTTTAAAGGGGTATTCCGGCCAAAGACATTTTATCCCCTATCCAAAGTATAGGGGATAAGGTGACTGATCGCGAGGGGCCCGCGTGCTGAAACCCCCCGCGATCTCCGTGCAGCAACCACATTCTATGCCGGGGCTGCTGCTCCAGTCTCGGATACCTCTGTGTTTCCGGGACTGGAGACGTGACTGCCACACCCCCTCCATTCATGTCTATGGGAGGGGGCGTGACGGCACGTCACGCCCCCTCCCATAGACATGAATGGAGGGGGGAACGGCGCAACGTCACATCTCCAGTCCCGGAAGCACAGAGGTTTCTGAGACTGGAGCAGCAGCCCCTCATAGAATGTGCCGCAGCAGAGATCGCGAGGGTCCCATTGGCGGGACACCCTGCAATCAGACATCTTATCCCCTTATGTGGATACACAACATAAATAGTCTAAGGCAGTGTTTCCCAATCTATGTGCCTCCGGCTGTTGCCAAAATCCACCTCCAAGCATGCCCAAGCATTTCTGGACTAAGGTATTTTTTTTTTCTTTTTTACGTTTACACCATTGACCTCATGGTTTAAAGGGGTATTCCAGGAAAAAACTTATATATATATATATCTCAACTGGCTCCAGAAAGTTAAACAGATTTGTAAATTACTTCTATTAAAAAAAGCTTAATCCTTTCAACAATTATCAGCTGCTGAAGTTGAGTTGTTGTTTTCTGTCTGGCAACAGTGCTCTCTGCTGACATCTCTGCTTGTCTCGGGAACTGCACAGAGTAGAAGAGATTTGCTATGGGGATTTGCTTCTAAACTGGGCGGTTCCCGAGGCAGGTGTCATCACAGAGCACTTAGACTGAAAAGAACAACTCAACTTCAGCAGCTCATAAGTACTGAAAGGATTAAGATTTTTTTGTAGTAATTTACAAATCTGTTAAACTTTCTGGAGCCAGTTGATATATATAAAAAAGTTTTTTTCCTGGAAAACCCCTTTAATGTTATATTTTAATTGTTCTGATATTTACTCACACGGAGCGATACCACATATGTTTAGGTTTTAGTTTTATTTACATTATTTTATAAAAATTGCTAAAGGGGGGGTGGGGGGTAAATGATTCAAACTTTTACTAAGGAAGGGACTTAGTCACTTTTATAACTTTTTTTTTTTTTTTTACATTTTATTCACTTCCCACCAATCAGGCGGGTAGGAGGCAGGTAGGGACCCTCTGCCCCTCCTCTCAGCTAATCGGGACCCCGTAATTTTGCTGTGGTGGTCCTGATTAGCTTCTTGAGCTAGTCAGCAATGATTTTTTTATTGCAGTGTCTAAAGGGTTTATGGCGGACAATGGCCCAATCGGCAATGTCCCGTATTGGCTGTGGATAGCAACCGAGACCTACCGGGTACGAAGTGCGCTCAGCTCCTGAATGTGCATCATATAGCAGAAGCAGGGCATACATTTATGCCCTGCATCCTTAAAGGGTACCACATCAAAAAAACTTTTGATATATTATAGATTAATGTATGCAGAATAACTTTACAATTGCATGTTATTAAAAAATATGCTTCTTTCTACTTAATTTTCCACTTTGAAGAAATGACCACTAGGGGTCTCCCTACCAGTCCCGGCAGCAAGCATTTCAGACTCATGCTGGAGTCCTAAACACTACGAGCTGCCAGTCTGCTTTGTTCACAAAGGAGGACACTCAGAGCTGCCAGCCTGCTTTGTTCACAGCCTGTTTGGCTGTGAACAAAGCAGGCTGGCAGCTCTGAGTGTTTAGGACTCCAGCATGAGTCAGAAATGCTTGTTGACAGGACTGATCGGGAAAAATACAATAGAAAGAAGCATATTTTTCATTAACATACTATTGGAAAGTTATTCAACATTCATTAATCTAAAAGTTGTTTTAGGGCTTATTTTTTGCAGGGCAAGTTGTACTTTTCATTTTAATTTTATTATGTATTACAGAGCCAGAAAAAAAAATGTAACGGTGTCACTTCAGGGGTGTGGAAATAAAAAAAAAACTAAACTACTTGTCCGAGGGACTAAAGCGGAACACAATCTACTTGTCCCTCAAGAAAACCCACTTGTCCTGGTAGATAAAATAATTTCAACCAAAATAGTACGATCCACCCCACTAGACCACCTTATAAAGTTTTTTTGTGGGACGTGATGTGACCAAAAATCAGCAAGATTGGCTTTTGGAATTTTATTTTGCTTTTAAACCATTCACCGTGCAGGATCAGTAATGTAATAATTTAATAGTTTGGACACTTACGCATGCAGCAATACCAAATATGTTTATTTTTTTGTTTCTTTACGGTGTTTTATTTGAAAAATGGGAAAAAGGGAGTAGATTAAAAATTTAAATAAAGGGGGGGGGGGGGGGTATTTTTTTAACATTGTTTATTAATTCTTAAACACATATTTTTGCCCCCCCCCCCCCTAAAGGATCATCATAATGCTATTGCACTACATTGATCTATTTCTACCTTTTTGAGCCCGAGTGCCCAAACCATAATGCACGCCAACTTTTTTCCCCGCAAAGTACCAGCACAGCAATTAAATCAGAATACTGAGGTTTAAGTTTAGAAAAAACAACTTAGGTAGGCAGTATGTTCCCCCACATTAGGTTGTGGTTCCCCCACATTAGGTTAGCAGTATGTTCCCCCACATTAGGTTGTAGTTCCCCCACATTAGGTAGGCAGTATAGTTCCCCCACATTAGGTTGTAGTTCCCCCACATTAGGTAGGCAGTATAGTTCCCCCACATTAGGTTGTAGTTCCCCCAAATTAAGTAGGCAGTATAGTTCCCCCACATTAGGTTGTAGTTCCCCCACATTAGGTTGTAGTTCCCCCACATTAGGTAGGCAGTATAGTTCCCCCACATTAGGTTGTAGTTCCCCCACATTAGGTAGGCAGTATAGTTCCCCCACATTAGGTTGTAGTTCCCCCACATTAGGTGGGCAGTATGTTCCCCCACTTTAGGTTGGCAGTATAGTTCCCCCACATTAGGTTGGCAGTATAGTTCCCCTACATTAGGTTGGCAGTATAGTTCCCCCACATTAGGTTGACAGTATAGTTCCCCCACATTAGGTTGGCAGTATAGTTCCCCCACATTAGGTTGGCAGTATAGTTCCCCCACAGTAGGTTGGCAGTATGTTCCCCCACATTAGGTTGCAGTTCCCCCACATTAGATTGTAGTTCCCCACATTAGCTTGGCAGTATGTTCCCCCACATTAGGTTGGCAGTATAGTTCCCCCACACTATGTTGTAGTTGCCCCCACACAGGCAATAGCAGTAGGTCCCGGGACAGGAGGGTCAGTGGCTGGAGCATCGAAGCTGAAGTGTAGTTGGTAAGTTACCATGCCGGCCAGCGCACGTCCTCCTCGATGCTCCGTTCCTCCGTTCCTATGGGCGCACGCACGGGACGTCAGTGAAGTTCCTGCGTGCGCTACCTCCTGGCTGCCCCAGCATTTTTAAAGTTAACACGGGGCCACTGAAAGGTAATCGGGACATCCTTGTGTCCCGAAAAGATCTTTAGGGACACACGGATGTCCCGGTTTGCCCCGCCTGCCGAACTATGGCCGCGTGCCCACAGAGGGGGCTCGGCACGCCAGCTGTGGCACGCGTGCCATAGGTTCGACATCACTGATCTATATTATCTCGGCTCGATTGCTAAGGGCTGCCACAGGCTGCCTTCAGCAATGACAGAGCCAGGGAAGTCTTCTCCCTGTGATTACATCTTGGAGGGGCGATGTGACCACTAGACACCAGGGAATAGCAGCATTTAATGTTCAAATGCTGTGATCTGTACAGATCACGGTATTTAACCAGTTAAATGACGGACATCGGAGCAATCTCCAATGTTGTTTATCACCGGCAGATGTCAGCTGCTGATAGCAGTGAACATCTACTGGTTATGATGGAGACCCGACCAGCATCATGTCTGCCCACCCGACCCATAATGTACACGTATGTCATAGGTCGGGTACGGGTTCAGCACTTTTTTGGTGCATAAAACACCTGTAGAGCTGAGTCTGTTAAAGTGTACTTGTCACTTTTTTTTTTTTTTTAAATATAAACTATTTACAGGCCCTAGACATATGTCAAAAATGGTCGGGTCCAAGTGTTCACACTCGGACGCCAACCATTTGCTTAAACGAGCAGGGAGAAGAGCGTGCAGCTGAGAGCTTCAGTCTTCACTCGCTGTCTATGGGAATGCGAGGGCCTAATAGACTTTCATTACAAGACCATCTCGGTCACATGGTTTAGAGCAGGGAAAGAATGTGCTTGACGCGCACTTCTCCCGGCTAGTGATTGGTCGAGGTCTGAACACTAAGACCCTGACCAATCCAAACTTTTAATTTGTCTAAAAGACATAGCAAACGTTTTGTTTTTTTATATGACAGTGCCCATCTAGATTCAAGCAGCTGTGTCATGCTGGAGAGCACATGCAGACTGCACAGACAGGGCTGCTGCCATCCGAGTACCCCTGTGTGTCAATCAAAGGCCAGCGACGCCTGGGAGAAAGGAGTGTCTGATCACTGCAGCTTCAGTCCTGCTGGCCCCACCTCCAGTTCACTGGTAACTGGTCTTTTATTTATTTTTTTGTGCTTCTTTTTGGTCACCACAATATAAACTAAAGGTACATTAAAACACAGCAAAGTTAGGAGTATGGGGGAGATTTATCAAATCCTGTCAAGAGGAAAAGTTGCTGAGTTGCCCATAGCAACCAATCAGATCACTACTTTCATTTTGCAGAGGCCTTGTTAAAAATGAAAGAAGCGATCTGATTGGTTGCTATGGGCAACTCAGCAACTTTTCCTCTTGACAGGTTTTGATAAATCTCCCCTTATGTGCTTATGGGGCTAGTTTAGGTGACAGATGCGCTTTAAAGGGGACCCACAGAGACCTGAAACGTATTCCTTATCCAGAGCACAAGGGATAAGTGTCTGATCTTACGGGGTCCGACTGGCAATCTTATGGGGTCCGACTGATGTCCTGTATGCAATTCCCCCTTCCACCCTGACTTACCCATCTCCAGTACGCTCCGGCCCCAACCTTCTGAGACGAGCGCAAGTGACGGTCAGCTCAGCCAATCATCGTCCAGGACAGGGGTCCCGTTCTCTGCCGCTGTCACTTGCTCTCGTCTCCGAGGGTGGGAGGCCAGAACGCACTGCGGACAAGCAAGTAGCAGAGCCCCAAACAGGAGACCACGGTGGTCCCAGTCTTCAGACACCTATCCCTTAACCTGTGAATAGGGGATAACTCAATTCCCCAGAGTACCCCTTTAGATCTCTACCATAACAGTGATGCTAACCTGCTAATCTATTGTCTTCTCTGTTAGCTACTCGGTTACTCCTTTAATCCTACAAGGGCCCTGACATGATCAGTGACTACATCTAAGGCTGCGTTCACTCGGCCGTCTAGACCCGTCCCACGCTCTCGCTCTGCCATACAGTTGTATTGAGGGGGCGTGTCAGCCGCCGCTTCGTGGGCTGCCGGGGCCCCGTACAGGAGATGGAGGACCCCAGCGGTAAGATTCCCCGTGATCTGAAACTTATCCCCTATTCTTAGGATAGGGGATACGTTTTTCAGCACTGGAAATCTCCGTTAAAAAAGATTTTTTGTACCCCTTTAAATCCATCCTGGGTAAACATCTTCATGAAGTTTGTATAGTCTTGTGCTTTTGGGATTTCTGGAGTTAATTTCCTTCCTATGACTTTTGTGTGTACATATATATATAAAAAAAATAAAAATAAAAAAAAAAGGTTTCCAGGGGAGTACCCCTTTAAGTTATTTTTGCTCCATCTTTCGCTATGCTTTACACTGGAAGGTTTATTCATGCACGCTGCAAAGAGTAACTACCTTGACCACTGACCTGGGTAGTTAGAGTTCTCACTGTGATAAGGACACTCACCCCAAAGTCTGGAACTTCTGGAGGGAGGACATCTGCTTTGTCACGTCCATGTCCGCTTCTCACCTAATGAAGAGGAGAGAACAGATTAAAAACTCCCCTGGAAAACATCTTTTTTTTTATCAACTGATGCCAGAAAGTTAGACAGATTTGTAAATTATTTCTATTAAAAAAATCTTAATCCTTCCAGTACTTATCAGCTGCTATATGCTCCACAGGAAGTTCTTTTCTTTTTGAATTTCCTTCCTGTCTGACCACAGTGCTCTCTGCTGACACCTCCTGTCCATTTTAGGAACTGTCCAGAGTAGGAGAGGTTTGCTATGGAGATTTGCTCCTACTCTGGACAGTTCCTGACATGGACCGAGGTGTCAGCAGAGAGCACTGTGGTCAGTCAGAAATGAAATACAAAAAGAAAAGAACTTTCTCTGGAACATACAGCAGCTGATAAGTACTGGAAGGATTAAGATTTTTAAATAGAAGTAATTTGCAAATCTTTTTAACTTATTGTCATCAGTTGATTTAAAAAATATATACATATATATTTTTCAGTGGAGTACCCCTTTAAATCCATAAAGTGTCAGCTCTTGGGGCCATGTGATGGCATGGCACACCCCAGTGTCCCTATACCCCCCATAATACATAACAGTGGGACTCCATAGGCCAGTATTTCCCAACAAGTGTGCCTCCAGCTGTTGCAGAACTACAACTCCCAGAATGACCGGACAGCCAACGGCTGTCCGGGCATGCTGGGAGTTGTAGTTCTGCAACAGCTGGAGGCACACTGGTTGGGAAACACTGCCATAGGCAGAACACATTGGGATCTCACTATATAACCATGAGCGCACAGGCACTGGAACAAGGTAAACAAACAGCGCATGCGTCTCCACTGCCTGCAGGAACTACAAGTCCCAGAGGGCCCACATAACCCTGCCCCGCAGTCCACCCCTTACCTTGTCCGCAGCAGCGCTCCCCCGAGAATAGCGCCCAGCTCCGCCCGCACTAACATCACTATACCGCGTCCGCGCCAGTCCTGCCGCCCGCACCGAGCCACGCCCACACGATCCATTAGCCCCGCCCCCGTCGCACAGAGTACATTGCTGTAACCGAGGCAAGTCAACGCCCATGTCACGCCCCCTCACCTGTATGTCACGCCCCTTCTCTCAGCTGCCAGTTAGAAAACCACGTGGACGACGCGCGTCTATTACCATAGCGACGATACTATACCCTGGGACGGGAGGCGGCGAGGGTCAAAATACACTTCCCGGTGAAATAGACAGCTATAGTGACTTTTTTTTTTTTTTACTTTTAAATGGTTGTGCAGCAGTTTATTTTATAAAGGAGGGAGCTAAGTTTATTCTGCCTCAGGGTACGTTCACACAGACGCAGATTTGATGCACGGGATTTGATGCTGCAGATTTCAATGCAAACTAAATGACTGAGCACAGTTTCTAACCTGCAGTTACATATCCTGCGCATCAAATTTTGGCAGGATCCTGTGCGTGTGAACGGTACCCTCAGGTACGGTGTCCATTTTAGGACATTGTCGGTCGTCAGCCGTGCCTTCGTCCTCCGTCGGGTGAAACGGCGTCCCGCCGCCTCCCTCGGACCAATCGCCGTCAGTCGTCAGCCACAACTCCGTCCTCCGTCAGGTGAAACAGCGTCCCGCCTCCTCCCTCACACCAATTGCTGTCACCCTTCAGCCACAACTCCGTCATCCTAAAGTCCCTCATCCAAAACGCCATCATGCCTCCGACGATTCTCCCTCAGACGAATAGCAGAGCCGACGCTGCATAGCACTGTATAGCAGGGCCGACACTGAATAGAACCCGTATAGCAGAGCCGACACTGACTCGGCTCTACTACAAGGCAGGAAGGCTTTTTCGTCTAAGGGATGACAGAGTTTTGGATGACAGACTTTAGGACGACAAAGGAGGGAGGAGGACCTGCGTACCGAGATACGGATTACTATGCTGTTGGAACTGTGATGTATAACATTTCCATGTTTATTATGATCCTCTTTTTCTGCTTTATTGAAAAATAATAAAATTGTTATTTTAAAAAAAGGAGGGAGGAGGGAGTTGCGGCTGACGCCTGATGGAGATTGGTCCGAGGGAGGAGGCGGGACGCCGTTTTGCCTGACGGAGGACGGAGTCACGGCCGACAACTGACGATAGGTACAAATAACTATACAGTGGTCCCTCAACATACGATGGTAATTCGTTCCAAACGACCCATCGTTTGTCGAATCCATCGTATGTTGAGGGATCCGTGCAATGTAAAGTATAGGAAGCTGTACTCACCTGTCCCCGCCGCTCCGGACCAGGTTCTCAGCACTCCCGATGCTGTCCCAGGGGCTCCCGATGCTGTCCCAGGGGTTCCCGATGCTGTCCCAGGGGCTCCCGATGCTGTCCCAGGGGCTCCCGATGCTGTCCCAGGGGCTCCCGATGCTGTCCCGCTGCTCCGGTGTCTTCTTTGCGATCCTCTGGCTTCTTCCGCATCTTCTGCAGGGTCCGGGCCTCGCTTTCTGGTGACATTATTACGCTGCTGCGCCGGCGCGGCGTGCGTAGTGACATAATAACGACGCCGGAAAGCGAGGCCCGGACCCTGGAGAAGATGCGGAAGACGCCGGAGGATCGCTAAGTGGACCCGGAGCAGCGGGGATAGGTAGGGGAACCTGCCCGGGATGCTTAAACTGCTATCCGACAGCAGCTTAAGCATTTTGCGCTGTCGTATAGCAGTTAATGCGATGGCCCCGACATATAAAAGCATCGTATGTCGATTTTATCATATGTCGGGGCCATCGCATGTCCGGGGGTTACTGTATATGGGGGGCCTAGGGGTAACCATGTGACTTTATTACCAACAGTCCCTTTAATTGGGATCCAGGCAAATATTTGCCCTATTGATGACCAACGTAAGTCACTTACTCCAAGAGAAGAATGGTTTGGTCTGTGCTGTGAATTTTGGGGTCTCATTGAAGAGAGCTGGTCAGAGTTTTGGGGTCTGGTCTGTGGTCTTCATTATGGGATCTTAAGGGTCTATTCCAGTGGTCTTCAAACTGTGGCCCCCAGATTTTGCAAAACTACAATTCCCAGCATGCCCGGACAGCCGTTGGCTGTCCGGGCATGCTGGGAGTTGTAGTTTTGCAACAGCTGGAGGGCCACTGGTCTTTTTGCAACAGCTGGAGGGCCACTGGTCTATTCACACGTACAGTATTCTGTGCAGATTTGATGCGCAGGATTTCAAGCTGTGTCCAGTCAATCAGTTTACATTGAAATCTGCAGCAGAAAATCCTGCACGTCAAATCTGCGCAGAATACTGTACGTGTGAATAGACCCTTAAAGGGGTACTCCCGTGGAAAACATTTTTTTTAACCCCTTAAGGACGGACCCATTTTTTACCTCAATGACCAGGTGGCTTTTTTTATTTTTATTTGACATGTATCTCTTTAAATGGTAATAACTTTAGAACGCTTTTTCTGAGCAGAGCGATTCTGAGATCGTTTTTTCGTGACATATTGTACTTTATATAAGTGGTGCATTTTTGTGCAGCATTTTTTGTGAAAAACTCCAAAATATTGTGAAAAACTGGAAAATTTGTGGTGCTTTTTAAAAATGTTTATTTTTATGGTGTACACTGTGCGGTAAAAATAATGTTATATTTATTCTGTGGGTCAGTACGATTATGGCGATACACATTTTATATGGCTTTCTATGTTCTTTTTCCTTTTCTGAGCAAAATTCTTTTTCTGCCATTCATTTTCCAACAGCCGTAACTTTATTATTTTTCGTCCGACGAGATTGAGTGAGGGCTTATTTTTTGCCGTGTATAATATGTAGAAAATGGGGTGGTCCGGCACTAAAAAGACTAGGGTAAGTGGAAACAGCCGACGGAGAGCTACAGCAGGACAATCCAGGCAATGGATGGCAATGGTGGTGCAATGTCTAAAAGAGCAAGTAACAATGTAGAAACAGAGGACAAGACAGCACTCACCATCCAACTTGGCTTTATTCAAGCGTTAAGATGACGCAGAGTATGTGCTCAGGTGGAGGCGGGGAGCATGGCTGGGACAGACTGTTTCACGCTATCACAGCGCTTCTTCAAGCCGATATACTATATGGGCTTGAAGAAGCAAATGTTTTTCTTACGGGGTTCACCGTGCGGGATAATTTACATTATAGTTTTATAGTATACGTCATTATGGACGTGGCAATACCAATAATGTATATGATTTGTGTTTTTGATTTTTTTTGGTGATAATACAGGGCTTTTATTGGGAAATGGGCATTTTTTTATTTTTTTTTACACGTCATACTTTTATTGAAGAACTTTTTATTTTAATTTTTTTACACTTTTTACAGGTTATACTATGCTGCAATACATGATCTGACCTCCTGCTGCCATAGCAACCAACGGCGACCCGCGATCGTATCGCAGCGCCGCCGTTGGTGAACAGGGGGAGAGCACCATAGATGCCGTGTCAACACCATAGATGTCAACACCATTGATGTCAACACCATAGATGCCGTGATCAGGATTGATCACGGCATCTACGGGGTTAATGTTGCCGGGACCGGTGAGATCGAGGCTCCGGCAGCTGCGGCGGAACTCCGGCTGTGATTGACAGCCGGGTCCCGCCGCAGATCTCCTGCGCTGCCCGCGGGAGTGCCGGAGATCGTTATGACGTATGCATACGTCCCATCGCGCAAACGTGTCGGGTACTGGGACGTATGCATATGTCCTTTAGTGGGAAGGGGTTAAATCAACTGGTGCCAAAAAGGTAAACAGATTTGTAAATTACTTCTATAAAAAAAATCTGAATCCTTCCAGTACTTATTAGCTGCTGAATTCTACAGAGGAAATTCTTTTCTTTTTGGAACACAGAACTCTCTGCTGACATCACAAGCACAGTGCTCTCTGCTGACACCTCTGTCCATTTTAAGAACTTTACAGAGTAGGAGAAAATCCCCATAGCAAACATATGCTGCTCTGGACAGTTCCTAAAATGGACAGAGATGTCAGCAGATAGCACTTTGGTCCAAAAAGAAATCCATTTCCTCTGTAGTATACAGACCCTAAAAAGTACTGGGAAGATTAACATTTTTTAATAGAAGTAATAGAACTATACTGCACCTAATGTGGAGAACTATACTGCACCTAATGTGGGGGAACATTATACTGCACTTAATGTGGGGGAGCTATACTGCACCTAATGTGGGGGAATATACTGCACCTAATGTGGGGAGCTATACTGCACCTAATGTGGGGAACTATACTGCACCTAATGGGAACTATACTGCACCTAATGTGGGGGAACTATACTGCACCTAATGTGGGGAACTATACTGTACCTAATGTGGCGAACTACACTGCACCTAATGTGGGGGAACATACTGCACCTAATGTGGGGGAACTGTACTGCACCTATTGTGGGGGAACTGTACTGCACCTAATGTGGAGGAACTATACTGCACCTAATGTGGAGAACTATAATGCACCTAATGTGGGAAACTATACTGCACCTAATGTGGAGAACTATAATGCACCTAATGTGGGGAACTAAACTGCACCTAATGTGGGGAACTATACTGCACCTAATGTGAGGAACTATAATGCACCTAATGTGGGGAACTATACTGCACCTAATGTGGGGAACTATACTGCACCTAATTTGGAGGAGCTATACTGCCAACCTAATGTGGAGGAGCTATACTGCACATAATGTGGGGAGCTATACTGCACCTAATGTGGGGAGCTATACTGCACCTAATGTGGGGAGCTATACTGCACCTAATGTGGGGAACTATACTGCACGTAAAGTGGGGAGCTATACTGCACCTAATGTGGGGAACTATACTGCACCTAATGTGGGGAACTATACTGCACCTAATGTGGGGGAACATTATACTGCACCTAATGTGGGGGACTATACTGCACCTAATGTGGGGAACTATACTGCACCTAATGTGGGGGAACATTATACTGCACCTAACGTGGGGAGCTATACTGCACCTAATGTGGGGAGCTATACTGCCCCTACTGTGGGGAGCTATACTGCACCTAATGTGGGGGAACTATACTGCATCTGTACAGCCCAGTGTCAGAAAGCTGGGTTTGCAATGACCCCAAACATACGTCAAAAAGCCTCCAGAAATGGATGACAACAAAGCGCTGGAGAGTTCTGAAGTGGCAGCAATGAGTCCAGATCTAAATCCCATTGATCACCTGTGGAGAGATCTTAAAATTGCTGTTGGGAAAAGGCGCCTTCCAATAAGAGAGACCTGGAGCAGTTTGCAAAGGAAGAGTGGTCCAACACTCCGGCTGAGAGGTGTAAGAAGCTTATTGATGGTTATATGAAGCCACTGATTTCAGTTATTTTTTCCAAAGGGTGTGCAACCAAATATTAAATAATTTTGTCCAGCCCATTTTGCTTTTTTTCCTCCCTTTTTTGGTTTAGTTCCAATACACACAAAGGGAATAAACGTGTGTATAGCAAAACGTGTTACTGCAATCCTTTTCTGTGAGAAATACTTCATTTTCTAGAAAAATTTCAGGGGTGCCAACATTTACGGCCATGACTGTATATCCTACTATAAGAGGAGTAAATATTTAACAAAGAATACTTAATAGAGAAAGCTATTGGATTATCATATTAACTACATGTTAACCGCTGGGCATAAATCTAAGACAGTATATTATCTTAACCTATTAATGATTTATTAGTCTGATAATCCTCTCCGCCTAATACATTATATATGTAAGGAGTCTCAATATATTATAAGTATGTTAGTTGGAAATAAATCTATCTTTGTTCCTAGCTCTGTATGAAAGTCGGGTGTTTGTATTACTTGGTAAGGGCATCTGTTTTTGCTACCCACTGACTTCAATAGGTAGGAAAATACGCAGCAGCAAATATGCAGCAAAATGCGGCATGTGTGGCACTACCATTGACACTACCATAAGGGTCTGTTCACACGGTAGAATTTCCGCTTGCAAAATTCCGCCTCAAATTAAGGTACATAGACGTCTATGGGATTCCGCATTCCCATTCACACTTTGAAATTCAGAAGTGTGAATGGGAGTGCAAAATCCCATAGAAGTCTGTGGGCCTTAATTTGAGGTGGAATTCCCCCAAGCGGAAATTCTGCGTGTGGATAGACCTGAGCATTTGAGTGAACACATGCACATTTGTGGCCTGCTGGAGGTCATTTTGCAGCGCTCTGGCCGGGCTCCTCCTGCTCCTTCTTGCACAAAGGCGGAGGTAGCAGTCCTGCTGCTGGGTTGTTGTCCTCCTACGGCCTCCTCCATGTCTCCTGGTAGCACCTCCATGCTCTGGACACTACGCTGACAGACTCAGCAAACCTTCTTGCCACAGCTCACATTGATGTGCCATCCTGGATGAGCTGCACTACCTGAGCAACTTGTGTGGGTTGTAGACTCTGTCTCATGCTACCACTAGAGTGAAAGCACCACCAGCATTCAAAAGTGACAAAAACATCAGCCAGGAAGCATAGGAACTGAGAAGTGGTCTGTGGTCACCACCTGCAGAACCACTCCTTTATTAGGGGTGTCTTTCTAATTGCCTATAATTTCCACCTGTTGTAGAATGTGAAATGGATTGTCAATCAGTGTTCTTCCTGAGTGGACAGTGGGATTTCACAGAAGTGTCATTGACTTGGAGTTACATTGTGTTGTTTAAGTGTTCCCTTTATTTTTTGAGCAGTGTATTTGGGAGTGCCAGCACTTGGCTGTCCCCAGCAGTCCCCATCGACAATGAATGGAGCAAGAGTGCTATTCCAAGGAGAGACTCAAAAGCTCCGGAACTTCGCTCCGTGCCGAATGACTGGTGATGTGGGGTGGAGGCCCATGACGTCACGGTCACTCCCCGCTTGTGACGTCACGGCCATGCCCCCTTAATGCAAGTCTATGGGAGGGGGCGTGATGGCTGTCACGCCCCCTCCCATAGACTTCAATTGAGGGGACGTGGCTATGACGTCACGAGCCTCTGGCACTGCACCAAACACTCTACACGAACACTGAGTGCAGAAGGGAGGCCCCCGCGGTCCCCCTTCTGTACCCAGGGTTCGTTTAGAGTGTTGGGTCCAGCGTCGGAGGCTCATGACGTCACGGCCATGCCCCCTCAATCCCTTGGATAGGAGATAAGATGTCTAGGGGCGGAGTACTCCTTTATAGGAATCTTTCCAGTGGGTAATATGTAACCTTGGCATGTATGGGGATTAACCTGCATGTTGGGAGGTTTAAGAGAGGAGGATCTAACACCTACCAAAAAGCTGTGTGTGTTGTCTTTATTGGCCAAATGAATTTCCCTTTCTTCACCCAGAAGGGTACTAACAATTGAAAGCACACAAACAATAAGGTGAGACCCTTTGTTTGGGGATCATGACCAAATATTACCACAACACAGAGGTCCCAGTGGTCAATCTGTCTATGATCATACACTTATCCCCCAACTCGTCCAGGTCTTTTCGGGACATGAACTGGTAGCACACTGTGTAACGTGTAGAAGAAAAATTCATTCAGCATTGTATTCTTTAAAACAGTGGTTCTTAACCTGGGTTCGATCGAACCCCAGGGGTTTGGTGAGTCAGTCCCGGGGGTTCGGCGGGGGAGGTCGCAACAGGACAGGCAAACCAAGCAATTGCTTGGGGCCCCGAGCTGGCCTGGGGCCCCGAGAAGAGCCGGTGTTTGCCCGTCCTTTAGCGACGGGGCAATTCCCCCCATCACTATTAACTCCCTGCAGCCCCACGTTAAGTTTAAAAACGCAGGGGCCGCCGGGACATCACTGACGTCCCGTGCGTGTGCCCATGGAAACGAAGGCACCAAGGACCGGAGGATAGAGAAGGAGGAAGATGTGGGCTGGCCAGCTTTATATCTTCGGTGCTCCGACCACCGGTCCCGAGACCTATTGCTATAGCCGGAGCGGTGGTCGGAGCACTGAAGTGGGCAGTACACTGTATATGGCTGGAGGCTGTATGTCTGTGGGGGAACACTGCCTACATCAGTGGTCTTCAACCTGTGGACCTCCAGATATTGCAAAACTACAACTCCCAGCATGCCCGGCCAGCCATTGGTTGTCCGGGCATGCTGGGAGTTGTAGTTTTGCAACATCTGGAGGTCCGCAGGTTGAAGACCACTGGCCTACATAATGTGGGGGAACACTGCCTGCCTAATGTGGGGGAACACTGCCTGCCTATTGTGGTGGAACACTGCCTGCCTAATGTGGTGGAACACTGTCTGCCTAATGTGGGGGAACTCTGTCTGCCTAATGTGGTGGAACACTGTCTGCCTAATGTGGGGGAACACTGCCTGCCTAATGTGGGGGAACACTGTCTGCCTAATGTGGTGGAACACTGTCTGTCTAATGTGGGGGAACTCTGTCTGCCTAATGTGGGGGAACACTGCCTGCCTAATGTGGTGGAACACTGTCTGCCTAATGTGGGGGAACACTGCCTGCCTAATGTGGTGGAACTCTGTCTGCCTAATGTGGGGGAACTCTGTCTGCCTAATGTGGGGGAACACTGCCTGCCTAATGTGGGGGAACACTGTCTGCCTAATGTGGTGGAACACTGTATGCCTAATGTGGGGGAACACTGCCTGCCTAATGTGGGGGAACACTGCCTGCCTAATGTGGGGGAACCCTGCCTGCCTAATGTGGTGGAACACTGTCTGCCTAATGTGGGGGAACACTGCCTGCCTAATGTGGGGGAACACTGCCTGCCTAATGTGGGGGAACACTGCCTGCCTAATGTGGGGGAACACTGTCTGCCTAATGTGGGGGAACACTGCCTGCCTAATGTGAGGGAACACTGCCTGCCTAATGTGGGGGAACACTGCCTGCCTAATGTGGGGGAACACTGCCTGCCTAATGTGGGGGAACACTGCCTGCCTAATGTGGGGGAACACTGCCTGCGCCTAATGTGAGGGAACTCTGTCTGCCTAATGTGGGGGAACACTGCCTGCCTAATGTGGGGGAACACTGCCTGCCTAATGTGGGGGAACAGTGCCATTGTTGCAAAAATGACATGAGAGTGGCACTTGCCAAGGTAAAGCCGCACATTTCTGAACTGGTCTCTGAAAGACAACAGCAGAAGTCACATTGATTTGCAGTAAATATTCATTATGTTTTTGTGTGAAAATCATGTTTTCATGGTTTTGTTCTTTGTTCTTAATGGTTTTGTTCATTTTGTGCACCTATGTATAAATATATACTTAAATATATACCTCCTATGTTTTGAATTTGAAAAAATCATATTTTATTTTTCCAATTAAGAGGGGTTCGGTGAATGCGCATATGAAACTGGTGGGGTTCAGTACCTCCAACAAGGTTAAGAACCACTGCTTTAAAATATGTCTATTTATTGTAGAAAGTTCACACTGTAGCAGATATTGGAAATGGTCCAACTCAGGGACCTTAATCTGTAAGGTCATATTCACAGTAGTGGTCACAGTTTTTGGCACAGAAACCGCATTCGCTTCCATGCCAAAAACCATGCTGTGTCTGCTTTAAAACCCTTTGAAAACCACAGGAAGAAAAGAAGTATGGCGGCCAATAATGCTACTGACTGGGGTGCAGGGTGTATGGGTCCTGTTCGTCACTCAGGGTAGTTAGATGTATCACTTTGTGACGCCAGGGCACCATTAACCTACACTGTCTGAGGATACCACAGCTTCTCCTGGTTCCGGCAAGGGACAATAAATACACCGATGCCAGGTTATGGATAACCGTCTTTACTGAGGCAGGAGTAGTTGTTACAGTCCTCACAGCGCTTAGATTAGAGTAGAGGAGATGCAGAGTAACCCTTGGGAGCCCTGTAGACTTACTGGGACTTGTAGTGTTTTACACCCACTTGACTTTACTTGTTGCAGACTTGGGACTTTAGACTTCATTTTGAGGCCTGCCATGCTGACTAGGGTTCTGCTACTGTCCAATAAAAGCTACACCGCCTGGGTATGAACTAACCCTTGGGATCCAGCTGCCTGAGGCTTTCCACCGTATCTATCCCAAACTAGCACTTTGTGGCCGGATGACTCACCGGTTTCTGTGCCCACAGCTAGGAATTTCCAACTCCTCCTGGCCAGGGAACGCTTGCAGAATAAAGTTTCCCTTGAATCACCTCACACTCCTGCTGACTCCTATCCACACTGCAGCTCATACTGAGCTCTGCACTCAGACAAAAAAAAAAACTAACTGGATAATTCCTCCCCCCTAAACTATATATATGGCCTAGCTAGGAGCAGTCGTGGTCACATGGGTACGCTGCATCATACCTCCTAACAGATATCTGTCAGGATTCGGCAGGCTGGAGGTGGATCCTCTGTGCCAGAGAGGGATTGGCGTGGACCGTGTCGGTGGACCGGTTCTAAGTTGCTACTGGTATTCACCAGAGCCCGCCGCAAAGCGGGATGGTCTTGCAGCGGCGGTAGCAACCAGGTCGTATCCACCGGCAGCGGCTCAACCTCTCTGACTGCTGAGACAGGCACGGTACAAGGGATTAGACAAGAGCAGAGTCGGACGTAGCAGAAGGTCAGGGCAGGCAGCAAGGATCGTAGTCAGGGGCAACGGCAGGAGGTCTGGAACACTGGCTAGGGATACACAAGGAACGCTTTCACAGGCACAATGGCAACAAGAACCGGCAAGTAAGTGCAGGGGAAGTGAGGTAATATAGGGAAGTGCACAGATGAACATACTAATTAAAAGCCATGCGCCAATCAGTGGCGCACCGGCCCTTTAAATCGCAAAGAACCGGCGCACGCGCCCTAGGGAGCGGGGCCGCGTGCCGGGACAGCACAGAAGGGGAGCGGGTCTGGTAAGCGTGTCGGGATGCGCATCGCGAGCGGGCGCGTCCCGCATCGCGAATCGCATCCCGGCTAGGGACATTATCGCAGCGCACCCGGTCAGCGGGTCTGACCGGGGCGCTGCGAGTAGGAGAACGCTGTGAGCGCTCCGGGGAGGAGCGGGGACCCGGAGCGCTCGGCGTAACAGTACCCCCCCCTTGGGTCTCCCCCCTTTTTAGAACCCGAAAATTTATAGATAAGGTCCTTGTCAAGGATGTTGTCCTCAGGTTCCCATGACCTCTCCTCCGGACCGCAATTCTCCCAATCTACAAGAAAAAATCTTTTACCTCTGACCGTCTTGGATGCCAGAATTTCTTTAACCGAGAAGATGTCGGAGGACCCGGAGACAGGAGTAGGAGTAACAACCTTAGGAGAGAAGCAGTTAAGGATAAGTGGTTTAAGGAGAGAGACATGAATAGCATTGGGAATACGGAGAGAAGGAGGAAGAAGGAGTTTGTAGGAGACAGGGTTGATTTAGCATTTGATTTTAAAAGGTCCAAGATAACGTGGTCCCAGTTTATAACTGGGGACACGGAAGCGGATATACTTGGCGGATAGCCACACTTTGTCTCCAGGAGAAAAGACAGGAGGGGTTCTTCTTTTTTATCGGCATGTTTTTCATCCGAGATGAGGCCTGTATGAGAGATTTTTGAGTCTCTTTCCAGATGTTGGAGAAGTCCCGAGTCACCTCATCAACAGCGGGCAAACCAGAAGGCGTGGGAGTGGGGAGGGGGGGGAAGAGGGTGACGGCCGTACACCGCAAAGAATGGGAATTTAGCGGAGGACTCAGAGACTTTGAAATTGTACGAGAATTCGGCCCATGGTAGGAGATCGGCCCAGTCATCCTGGCGGGAGGAAACAAAATGTCGCAAATAGTCACCAAGAACCTGATTAACTCTCTCCACTTGCCCATTGGATTGGGGATGATAGGAAGACGAGAAGTTTAATTTGATTTTAAGCTGATTACAGAGGGCCCTCCAGAATTTCGACACAAATTGAACGCCTCTATCCGAGACAATATGCGTAAAAAGCCTGTGAAGGCGAAAAATGTGCACAAAAAATTGTTTCGCCAACTGTGGCGTAGAAGGAAGACCTGGAAGAGGGATAAAATGTGCCATTTTGGAGAAACGATCAACAACCACCCAAATAACTGTGTTGCCATGGGATAAAGGTAAGTCAGTAGTAAAGTCCATAACAATCTGAGTCCATGGTAGCTCAGGAACAGGCAGAGGATGAAGAAGACTGGCAGGCTTCTGGCGAGGAGTCTTATCCTGGGCACAGACAGTACAAGCCCGAACAAACTCAGCAACATCTGCTTCCAGGGTAGGCCACCAATAAAAACGAGAGATGAGCTGGACGGATTTTTTGACGCCAGCATGGCCGGCGAGATGTGAGGAGTGTCCCCACCTGAGAATCCTGAGGAGCTGGCGTGGAGGGACGAAGGTCTTTCCGGGAGGAGTTTGTCTGATGGAAGCTGGGGAAGCAGAGATCAGACAGACAGGAGGAATAATGTGTTGCAGGGAGGTTTCTATTTCAGAGGCATCCGAGGAGCGAGATAGGGCGTCAGCCCTAATGTTCTTGTCAGCGGGGCGAAAATGAATCTCAAAGTTAAAACGGGCAAAGAACAACGACCACCAAGCCTGGCGAGGGTTCAGCCGTTGGGCAGACTGAAGATAAGAGAGATTCTTGTGATCAGTGTATATAATAACTGGGTATTTAGACCCCTCCAGCAGGTGCCTCCATTCCTCGAGGGCCAGTTTTATGGCCAGAAGTTCTCGATCACCAATGGAGTAGTTTTTCTCCGCCGGAGAGAAGGTCCTAGAAAAGAAACCACAAGTAACACCATGTCCGGAAGAATTTTTCTGTAGGAGTACAGCTCCAGCTCCCACCGAGGAGGCGTCTACCTCCAGTGAGAAGGGTTTAGATGGATCAGGTCTGGAGAGTATGGGAGCAGAAGAAAAGGCAGTTTTGAGACGGTTGAACGCCTCTTGCGCTTGAGGAGGCCAGGACTTAGGATTGGCGTTTTTCTTAGTTAGGGCCACAATTGGAGCCACAATGGTGGAAAAATGTGGAATAAATTGTCTGTAGTAATTCGCAAACCCCAAGAAACCTTGGATAGCTCGGAGTCCGGAGGGGCGTGGCCAATCCAATACGGCTGATAGTTTGTCCGGGTCCATTTGGAGTCCCTGGCCAGAGACTAAGTATCCTAGGAAGGGAAGAGATTGGCATTCAAAAAGACATTTCTCCATCTTAGCATATAACTGATTGTCCCGGAGTCTCTGAAGAACCATGCGGACATGCCGGCGGTGTTCTTCAAGGTTAGAAGAAAAAATCTAAATATCGTCCAGATAGACCACAACACAGGTATATAGTAAATCACGAAAAATTTCATTTACAAAGTCCTGGAAGACAGCAGGGGCGTTGCAAAGCCCAAAGGGCATAACCAGATATTCAAAGTGTCCATCTCTGGTGTTAAACGCAGTCTTCCACTCGTCCCCTTCCCTGATGCGGATGAGATTATATGCACCTCTTAGATCCAATTTGGTAAAGATGTTGGCGCCACGTAGGCGATCAAAGAGTTCCGAGATAAGAGGCAGGGGATAGCGGTTTTTTATAGTTATTTTATTAAGACCACGGTAATCAATGCAAGGTCGTAAGGAACCGTCTTTTTTGGAGACAAAGAAGAACCCTGCTCCGGCAGGGGAGGAAGATTTGCGGATAAATCCCCTTTTTAAATTCTCTTGGATGTACTCCGTCATGACAAGTGTTTCCGGAGCAGACAGAGGATAGATCCTGCCCCGGGGTGGAGTGGTACCAGGGAGGAGATTAATAGGACAGTCATAAGGCCTGTGAGGAGGCAAAGTCTCTGCTTGTTTTTTGCAGAAAACATCAGCATAGTCCAGATAGGCCTTGGGGAGACCTGGTATCGGAGAAGCCATAGGGTTTTGACTGGCAGGACTGGGAGCAGACATAAGGCATTTTTTGTGGCAAGAAGTACCCCAGTTCTTGATTTCCCCGGTGGTCCAGTCAAGGGTAGGGGAATGGCGTTGCAGCCACGGTAGTCCAAGAAGAATTTCAGAGGTGCAGTTAGAAAGTACCAGAAACTAAATTTTTTCATGATGGGGTCCAATGCACATTAAGAGGGGTTCTGTGCGGTACCGCACGGTACAGTCCAATCTTTCACCATTAACAGAGGCGATGTAGAGGGGTCTGGCGAGACTGGTCACTGGGATGTTGAACCTGTTGACAAAAGAGGCCAAAATAAAATTTCCTGCAGATCCGGAATCCAAGAAGGCCACAGCTGAGAAGGAGAAGTTAGAAGAAGAAATCCGCACAGGCACAGTAAGACGTGGAGAAGCAGTGTTCACACCTAGAGGTGTCTCACCTTTGTGCGGAATCGGAGTGCGTCTTTCCTGACGTGGAGGTCGGATAGGGCAATCTTTCAAGAAGTGTTCGGTACTGGCACAGTACAGGCATAGGTTCTCTTTGCGGCGGCGTGTCCTCTCTTGAAGTGTCAGGCGAGACCGGTCAACTTGCATGGCCTCCACGGCGGAAGGCCCAGGAACAGATTGCAGCGGACCAGAGAAGAGAGGAGCCGGGGAGAGAAACCGCCTTGTGCGAACAAAGTCCATATCCTGGCGGAGCTCCTGACGTCTTTCGGAAAAACGCATGTCAATGCGGGTAGCAAGATGAATAAGTTCATGCAGGTTAGCAGGGATTTCTCGTGCGGCCAGCACATCTTTGATGTTACTGGATAGGCCTTTTTTGAAGGTCGCGCAGAGGGCCTCGTTATTCCAGGACAATTCGGAGGCGAGAGTACCGAATTGGATGGCGTACTCGCCTACTGAAGAATTACCCTTGACCAGGTTCAGCAGGGCAGTCTCAGCAGAAGAGGCTCGGGCTGGTTCCTCGAAGACACTTCGAATCTCCGCAAAGAAAGAGTGTACAGAGGCAGTGACAGGATCATTGCGGTCCCAGAGCGGTGTGGCCCATGACAGGGCTTTCCCAGACAGAAGACTGACCACGAAAGCCACCTTTGACCTTTCAGTTGGAAATTGGTCCGACATCATCTCCAAATGCAGGGAACATTGCGAAAGAAAACCACGGCAAAGTTTAGAGTCCCCATCAAACTTGTCCGCCAATGATAAACGGAGGCTGGATGCGGCCACTCGCTGCGGAGGAGGTGCAGGAGCTGGCGGAGGAGATGGTTGCTGAAGCTGTGGTAGCAGTGTAGGATGTAGGGTAGCACTGTGGTAAGGTCAGCGACAACTGGCAGCGGGACCTCAGCGGGATCCATGGCCGGATCTACTGTCAGGATTCGGCAGGCTGGAGGTGGATCCTCTGTGCCAGAGAGGGATTGGCGTGGACCGTGTCGGTGGACCGGTTCTAAGTTGCTACTGGTATTCACCAGAGCCCGCCGCAAAGCGGGATGGTCTTGCAGCGGCGGTAGCAACCAGGTCGTATCCACCGGCAACGGCTCAACCTCTCTGACTGCTGAGATAAGCGCGGTACAAGGGATTAGACAAGAGCAGAGTCGGACGTAGCAGAAGGTCAGGGCAGGCAGCAAGGATCGTAGTCAGGGGCAACGGCAAGAGGTCTGGAACACAGGCTAGGAACACACAAGGAACGCTTTCACTGGCACAATGGCAACAAGATCCGGCAAGGAAGTGAAGGGGACGTGAGGTAATATAGGGAAGTGCACAGGTGAAAATACTAATTAAAAGCCATGCGCCAATCAGTGGCGCACCGGCCCTTTAAATCGCAAAGAACCGGCGCACGCGCCCTAGGGAGCGGGGCCGCGCGCCGGGACAGCACAGACGGGGAGCGGGTCTGGTAAGCGTGTCGGGATGCGCATCGCGAGCGGGCGCGTCCCGCATCGCGAATCGCATCCTGGCTAGGGACATTATCGCAGCGCACCCGGTCAGCGGGTCTGACCGGGGCGCTGCGAGTAGGAGAACGCTGTGAGTGCTCCGGGGAGGAGCGGGGACCCGGAGCGCTCGCCGTAACAATATCCTTTACATTTATTAAAGATACAGTGTAAAACATTACAAATCAACGGGGAAAGACTATAAGGAATATTAACGGGTTATTTCAGTGAAAACCGATTTTTCTTTTCATATCAACTGGCTCCAGAAAGTTAAACAGATTTGTAAATTACTTCTATTAAAAAATCTTAATCTTACCAGTACTTATCAGCTGCTGAAGTCGAGTTGTTCTTTTCTGTCTAACAACAGTTCTCTCTGCTGACACCTCTGTCTGTCTCAGGAACTGTCCAGAGTAGGAGCCATCCCTTATAGCAAACCTCTTCTGCTCAGGACAGTTCCTGAGACAGACAGAGGTGTGAGCAGAGAGCACTGAGGTCAGACAGAAAAGAACAACTCAACTTCAGCAGCTGATAAGTACTGGTGGGATTAAGATATTTTAATAGAAGTAATTTACAAATCTGTTTAACTTTCTGAAGCCAGTTAATATGAAAAAAAAATTGTTTTACACTGGAATACTCCTTTAAGGCATCACCTGTGCAGTAGGGCCCAGCACAGGCACCTGAAGCAATGTTTACCTGACAGAACCCTCTCCAGTACTGGGACACCACAGAAGCATCCACCAGCATGGAAACTGGGCAAGGTCTGTAACACAGAGGTTCCTTAGTAGCCCTGCGGTCAGTGGGTGGCAGAAGATAGAAGTATATGGGCCCCTGGCCCTTGGTCACTTACCTGACTGACCGCTCAGTCCACTGCTGCTGTGTTCTCTCTTGCAGCCAATGATCCTGAATATTCTATGTTATTTAGTGCACCTGTTCTTTAAAATAAAATGTATAATTTCTAAAATAATAAATAGCTCAATAATAAATTTAATTCTTCTGCTTGTTTATATTTGCAGAATAAATAAAATTCCAGGAAAAACCTAATTAACTCAGCTTTTTAATTGTCTGATCGTGTAGCTGTAATGAAGAATATGTGCAGCAATAAAGACGCAGTATAACATAATCTACTCGTTACTTGTTTATCATTTGTATTCAGAGCCGGAGTATCCTCAGTGATCATTATTATGGATTGAGGCTGGAAGTTGTAAGAAGTGTAAGATGTATTCTATCTATCTATCTCATATCTATCTATCTATCTATCTCATATCTATCTATCTCATATCTATCTATCTATCTCATATCTATCTATCTCATATCTATCTATCTATCTATCTCATATCTATCTATCTCATATCTATCTATCTATCTATCTATCTCATATCTATCTATCTATCTCATATCTATCTATCTATCTATCTCATATCTATCTATCTCATATCTATCTATCTATCTATCTATCTCATATCTATCTATATATCTCATATATATCTATCTATCTATCTCATATCTATCTATCTCATATCTATCTATCTATCTATCTCATATCTATCTCATATCTATCTATCTATCTATCTATCTCTCTCATATCTATCTATCTATCTATCTCATATCTATCTATCTCATATCTATCTCATATCTATCTATCTATCTCATATCTATCTATCTATCTCATATCTATCTATCTATCTATCTATCTATCTCATATCTATCTATCTATCTCATATCTATCTATCACATATCTATCTATCTATCTCATATCTATCTATCCATCCATCTATGTATCTCATATCTATCTATCTATCTATCTATCTATCTCATATCTATCTATCTCATATCTATCTATCTATCCATCCATCTATGTATCTCATATCTATCTATCTATCTCATATCTATCTATCTCATATCTATCTATCTATCTATCTCATATCTATCTATATATCTCATATATATCTATCTATCTATCTCATATCTATCTATCTCATATCTATCTATCTATCTATCTATCTATCTCATATCTATCTCATATCTATCTATCTATCTATCTATCTCTCTCATATCTATCTATCTATCTATCTCATATCTATCTATCTCATATCTATCTCATATCTATCTATCTATCTCATATCTATCTATCTATCTCATATCTATCTATCTATCTATCTATCTATCTATCTCATATCTATCTATCTATCTCATATCTATCTATCACATATCTATCTATCTATCTCATATCTATCTATCCATCCATCTATGTATCTCATATCTATCTATCTATCTATCTATCTATCTCATATCTATCTATCTCATATCTATCTATCTATCCATCCATCTATGTATCTCATATCTATCTATCTATCTCATATCTATTTATCTCATATCTATCTATCTATCCATCTCATATCTATCTATCTATCTATCTATCTATCCATCTCATATCTATCTATCCATCCATCCATCTATGTATCTCATATCTATCTATCTCATATCTATCTATCTCATATCTATCTATCTATCTATCTATCTATCTATCGCATATCTATCTATCCATCTCATATCTATCTATCTATCCATCTCATATCTATCTATCTATCCATCCATCTATGTATCTCATATCTATCTGTCTGTCTATCTATCTCATATCTATCTATCTGTCTACTATCCATCTCTCTATCTATCTTATGTTTGAATTTTTCCTATGTAATCTTGTATAAATACAGTCGTATACACAAGTTCAGGCACCTCTGACAATTTCCATGATTTTCATTTATAAATAATCGGGTGTTTGGGTCAGCAGGTATGTAAACACACATTTGGACAAGTCAGTTTTATTTTGAAAGAAGTTGCTGTAAAGTCGGAGTTACTTGGTCATAACAAGGGGCGTTATGCACGGCGTCAAAAGAACACAGCGTTCCAAGACAACACAGTAACATTTGGTGGAGGTTCCATCATGCTGTGGGGCTGTGGGGTCAGTGATGGGACTGGGAGTCTTGTTTAAGTTGAGGGTCGCATGGATTCCACCAGGGCTGGATATGTCAACAATACAAGGACGCAAATAACTGCGCAAAATCTATTCTGGTATTTATATAAATATTGCACTTACGTAGAGTCGCAACTAGGTGGCAGTCAAATTCCAGGTAATACAGTATAACGTCTGCTCGAAATAACACAAATTACCCAAACACATTATACATGAGAGTTATCATTGGGGGAGATTTATCAAAACCCGTCCAGAGGAAAAGTTACTGAGTTGCCCATAGCAACCAATCAGATCGCTTCTTTCATTTTTCAGGGGCCTTTTCAAAAAGGAAAGAAGCGATCTGATTGGTTGCTATGGGCAACTCAGCAGCTCTTCTGGACATGTTTTGATAAATCTCCCATCATTGTGTTTAAACAACAATTGTGATGTTGGACTGATCATGGTTCACGTTATAAAGTAGAAGGACCATGTCATATTAATACAACAGGAGAGAGCAACAAATTAAAGGTGTTCTGTAGTGAAAAATAACGTATCCCCTATCCAAAGGATAGAGGATAATTTATAAATCCTTGGGGGTTGGGGCAAGCACTGGGACCCCCCCCCCCCCCACACACACAATCTCCTGAACGGGGTGGGGTGGAAACATCATGCTTTGGGGCTGTTTTTCAGCAAAGGGACCAGGACGACTGATCCATGTAAAGGAAAGAATGAATGGGGCTTTGTATCATGAGATTTTTAGTGAAGACCTCCTTCCATCAGCAAGGGCATTGAGGATGAATCGTGACTGGGTCATTCAGCATGACAATGATGCCAAACACACCACCTGAGCAACAAAGGAGTGGCTTCGTAAGAAGCATTTCAAGGTCCTGGAGTGGCCTAGCCAGTCTCCTGATCTCAACTCCATAGAAAACCTTTGGAGGGAGTTGAAAGTCCGTGTTGCCCAGCAACAGCCCCAAAACATCACTGCTCTAGAGGAGATCTGTATGGAGGAATGAACCAAAATACCAGCAACAGTGTGTGAAAACCTTGTGAAGACTTAGGGTGCGTTCACACGGAGTAATTCAAGAGGAATTTACTTGAGTAATTCCTCTTGAATTCTCCGCTACAAACTAATGCACATCTCCTCTGCCCATTGACTTTAACCCCTTAAGGACGCAGGACGTAAATGTACGTCCTGGTGCGGTGGTACTTAACGCACCAGGACGTACATTTACGCCCTGTGCATAACCGCGGGCATCGGAGTGATGCCCGTGTCATGCGCGGCTGATCCCGGCTGCTGATCGCAGCCAGGGACCCGCCGGCAATGGCCGACGCCCGCGATCTCGCGGGCGTCCGCCATTAACCCCTCAGGTGCCGGGATCAATACAGATCCCGGCATCTGCGGCAGTGCGCGATTTGAATGAATGATGGGATCGCCCGCAGCGCTGCTGCGGGGATCCGATCATTCAGAACGCCTCACGGAGGTCCCCTCACCTTCCTCCGTCCGGCTCCCGGCGTCTCCTGCTCTGGTCTGTGATCGAGCAGACCAGAGCAGGAGATGACCGATAATACTGATCTGTTCTATGTCCTATACATAGAACAGATCAGTATTAGCAATCATGGTATTGCTATGAATAGTCCCCTATGGGGACTATTCAAGTGTAAAAAAAAATGTTAAAAAATGTAAAAGTAAAAGTAAAAAAAAAGTGAAAAATCCCCTCCCCCAATAAAAAAGTAAAACGTCCGTTTTTTCCTATTTTACCCCAAAAAAGCGTAATTTTTGTTTTTTATAGACATATTTGGTATCACCGCGTGCGTAAATGTCCGAACTATTAAAATAAAATGTTAATGATCCCGTACAGTGAACGGTGTGAACTAAAAAAAAAAAAAAAGTCAAAAATTCCTACTTTTTTAATACATTTTATTAAAAAAAAATTATAAAAAATGTATTAAAAGTTTTTTATATGCAAATGTGGTATCAAAAAAAAGTACAGATCATGGCGCAAAAAATGAGCCCCCATACCGCCGCTTATACGGAAAAATAAAAAAGTTAAGTTGAAGTTAAGTTGAAGTTTTTTTTAAGCACAACAATAATAGAAAAGTATGTAATAATGGGTATCATTTTAATCGTATTGACCCTCAGAATAAAGAGCACACGTCATTTTTACCATAAATTGTACGGCGTGAAAACAAAACCTTCCAAAATTAGCAAAATTGCGTTTTTAGTTTTAATTTTCCCACAAAAATAGTGTTTTTTTGTTGCGCCATACATTTTATGATATAATGAGTGATGTCATTACAAAGGACAACTGGTCGCGCAAAAAACAAGCCCTCATACTAGTCTGTGGATGGAAATATAAAAGAGTTATGAGTCCTTAAGGCCAAAATGGGCTGAGTCCTTAAGGGGTTAATGTTATTTCTGCTGGCCTGTTCACTCTTCAAGCGGAATCCGCTAGCAGAAATCAATTGAATTCAATGGTAAAAAAAAAATTCCGCCCGACATCGTTTTCGCGCGGAATTTGCACGCAATTCGAGGGCAATTTGCACGCTATTTGCGCGCTATTTGCACAGAAATGGCTGAAAATCCTTAATTTTTTCTCCCCCATGTCCGTGCGAATTTCCCGCGAAAAAAAAACATTTCCGTCTGTAAAATTTTCAGCGTGAATTACTCTTCATTTACTCTGTGTGAATGCACCCTTACAGAAAACATTTGACCTCTGTCATTGCCAACATAGGGTATATAACAAAGTATTGAGATTAACTTTTGTTATTGACCAAGTACTTATTTTCCACCATAATTTGCAAATCAATTCTTTAAAAATCTGATTTCATGAATTTTTTTTCTCATTATGTCTCTCATAGTCAAAGTATACCTATGATGAAAATTACAGCCTCTCATCTTTTTAGTTAAGAGAACTTGCACAATTGGTGGCTGACTAAATACTTTTCCCCCCCACTGTATACTCAATGGCCACTTTATTAGGTACAACCTGTTAGTCCTTGGGGTAACCCCTTTTGCCCTTATTTTCCCTGGCATTCTTTTTACAAAGTTATGTACACATTCCTTGGAGATTTTCCTCCATATGGACATGATGACATCACAAAGTTCCTCCATACGGACATGATGACATCACACAGTTCCTGCATATGGACATGATGACATCACACAGTTCCTCTATATGGACATGATGACATCACACAGTTCCTGCATATGGACATGATGACATCACACAGTTCCTGCATATGGACATGATGACATCACACAGTTCCTCCATATGGACATGATGACATCACACACTTCCTCCATATGGACATGATGACATCACACACTTCCTCTATATGGGCATGATGACATCACACACTTCCTCCATATAGACATGATGACATCACACAGTTCCTCTATATGGACATGATGACATCACACAGTTCCTGCATATGGACATGATGACATCACACAGTTCCTCCATATGGACATGATGACATCACACACTTCCTCCATATGGACATGATGACATCACACACTTCCTCTATATGGGCATGATGACATCACACACTTCCTCCATATAGACATGATGACATCACACATTTCCTCTATATGGGCATGATGACATCACACAGTTCCTCCATATGGACATGATTACATCACACAGTTCCTCCATATGGACATGATGACATCACACAGTTCCTCCATATGGACATGATGACATCACACAGTTCCTCCATATGGACATGATGACATCACACAGTTCCTCCATATGGACATGATGACATCACACACTTCCTCTATATGGGCATGATGACATCACACACTTCCTCCATATAGACATGATGACATCACACATTTCCTCTATATGGGCATGATGACATCACACAGTTCCTCCATATGGACATAATTACATCACACAGTTCCTCCATATGGACATGATGACATCATACAGTTCCTCCATATGGACATGATGACATCACTCAGTTCCTCCATATGGACATGATGACATCACACAGTTGCTGTAGATTTGTCGGCCATGATGAGAATCTCTGGTTCCACCACATCCCAGCAGTGATCTATTGGATGAGATCTGGTGACTGTGGAGGCCATTGGAGTCCAGTGACCTCATTGTCCTGTATGAAATGATGTCATGTGACATGGGGCATTATCCTGCTGGAAGTATCAGAAGTCCACTGTAGTCATAAAGGGATGGACATGGTCAGTAACAATACTCAGGTTGGCTGTGGTGTTTGTACCATGATCAATTGGTACAAAGTGACCCAAAGTGTGCCCAGAAAATGTCCCCCCACCAGCCTGAACCTGATACAAGGCCAGAGGGATTCATGCTTTCATGTTGTTTACACCAAATTCTGACCCTGTCATCTGAAGGTCACAGCTGGAATCCAGACTCATCAGACCAGGCAATGTTCTTTCAATCTTCCATTGTCCAATTTTGGTGACCTGTGTGATTTGTAGCCTCAGTTTTCTGTTCTTAGCTGACAGGAGTGGCATCCGGTGTGGTCTCCTGCTGCTGCTGTAAGGTTGGACATGTTGTGAGAACTTGTTTGTAACAAATGGTTATTTGAGTTACTGTTGCCTTTCTGTTATCTCAAACCAGTCTGCCTATTCTTCTCAGATATCAACAAGGCAATTTTTTCCACACAACTGCTCTTGCCTAGATAATTTTTCTTTTTCAGACTATTCTCTGTAAACCCGAGAGATGGTTGTGCATGATAATCTCAGTAGATTGGAAGCTTGTGAAATACCCATACCGGCTCCTCTGGCACCAACAACCATGCCACATTCAAAGTCACTTAAAGCGTACCCTTCAGATCCAACAACATTTTTTTTTTTTTTAAATATATCACTCAGAACCTAATCCTGACCATGTACATGTAATTTTTATGTGTCTAGCATCTTTATTAATTTTTTTTATTACACCTTTAACCTGTTCAGGACACCGGGCGTATGCATACGCTCTGCATCCCGAATCCTTAAGGACGTGGGGAGTATGCATACGCCCGTGGGAATTCCGGTCCCCGCCGCTAGCCGGTTGGGGACCGGACCGGAATGCCTGCTGAAATCAGTCAGCAGGCATCCCGGCACATCGCCCAGGGGGGTCCTGAAACCCCCCCATGTCGGCGATCGCAGAAAATCGCATGTCAATTCAGACATGCGATTTTCTGCTATTCCAGGCTGATTGGGTCTCTGGTGACCCAATCACCCGGAAAATAGCGATGATCGGATCTGTCAGGGACAGCCCCAATCATCCTGAGGGCTAGGAGTGAGGTCGCAGTGCTGCGATCTCCTCCTATCCCCTGCCATTGGTCAGAACTGATTCTGACCAATGGCAGAGCAGGACAGTGGGTTGCCATGGCAACCCTCTGTTCTGCCCACCCCTGGGAACATGGACAGAAGATGGAGGCCAGTACCTACAGGAGAAGATGCCTGGGGATCCCCGATCTTCGCTGGAGACTGCTGGATCCCGGCTCAGGTAGGGAAACTACGGTGGGGGGGGGGGGATTGAAAGTGAAAGTAAAGTGATCTTTACTGTGGCAACCACTAGGAGGGCCAAACTGCAACTCCCAGCATGCCCAGACAGCCAAAGGCTGTCTGGGCATGATGGGAGTTGTAGTTTTGCAACATCTGGAGGGTTACAGTTTGGAGACCACTGTTACAGTGGTGCCCAAATGGAGTTGTAGTTCTGTAACATCTGTCCCTTCAGATTTAGCAATTTTCATGACATTTTTGAAAATTGCTGCTCTACTTTGAAGCCCTCTAATTTTTTCAAAAAGCAAAAATGTGTCCATTTTATGATGCCAACATAAAGTGGACATATTGTATTTGTGAATAAAAATTTAATTTATTGGGAATATCCATTTTCCTTACAAGTAGAGAGCTTCAAAGTTAGAAAAATGCAAAATTTTCCAAATTTTCATGAAATTTTGGGATTTTTCACCAAAAAAGGATGCAAGTAACGGTGAAAATTTACAACCAAAATAAAGTAGAATATGTCACGAAAAAACATTCTCAGAATCAGAATATTCGGTAAAAGCGTTTTCGCGTTATTAATTTGTAAAGCGACTGTGTTCAGAATTGCGAAAAAGGGCTCAGTCCTTAAGGTGAAAAAGGGCTGCGTTCCTAAGGGGTTAATTTAGCTCACAAGTCTGAATTCCTCTCAAAGGGAGGGAGCGTGGCCTCACTGTGCAGGTCTCCGCCCCCTCCCTCAGTATGCTGTCTGCTCACATCTCCCCTAGCATTAGCAAAACTACAACCCCCAGCTTGTCCTCACTGACAGTAGCGGGACACAAGCTGACAGTGGGAGGATTTTTTCTCCTGCTCTGAGCCCTGCACTTACAGCTGTCAATCAAGGAAGTGTCCATGACATAGGTGATGATGCATGGACACAGCAGGACTGGTATGTGTCCAAGCAGGCAGGGGGGGGCAGTTGTTTGACTGGCTTTTTCAGAATGAAATACTGAAAATTTTCTAATGAAAGCAATTGCAAAACCTGTTGGTTATACATGCTATACAACATATCAATAGTTTTTGTATCTGACAGTCCCCTTTTTAATCCTCTCTCTTCCCCATTCTAATGCTGGGTTTGAACTTCAGCAAGTTGTCTTGACCACTTCTAAATGCCTAAATTCATTAAATTGTTATACAATGCAAATACAGAGAAGTTGCATACATTATATTAACTATAAGTATGTGGAAGTACAGTACTCTTCCTGTGTGACAGACTGGCACTGAAGAGAGAAGGCCCTGCCCAGGAGGGCTTACATCCTACAAGATAAGGGTGGAGAGACAGTAAGAGGTACCCTTATGGTGTATTGGAGCTTTCAGTGTAATGCTTGTTTTCAGGCACTTTTGAATGGCTAATGGGAGAGAGTTTGAGGTGTTGGAATATTGATTTCCAGAATATAGGGCATGCACAAGTAAAATTTGGAGATTATGTGAGGAGCGAGTAGCAGGAAATCGAGGGGACAGGTTGTTGGTGGGAGATTAAATGTGGATATGTATTAGGAGTTCAATTCCATGATATGTGAGATGAAAGTGTCAAGGACCGACCAGAGGACAAGGAGAGTGAGCCCTAAACTGACCCCAAAACATCTCTTCCTGCCTACTTATCCATCCATCCATAAAATACTAAACTGAACAGGTAAGTTACTAAGAGCTATCACAAGCACGTACAAGTACAAAGGACAAAGATCAGATCAACCAAACAGGATATAAATATAGGACACTGTTCACACTAGGACACGGAACATACAAACTGGACTCCCCACTCCACTATAGGGGAGCCATAATAATAAAGCCAAATAGGCTACTGGCCAGCGGACACACTCCACCGTGTGGACAAAATGCTGACCCAGTAGGAAACGGAAATATAATACATGAAACACTAGACTAGAACCGAATGAGTCTGAATAGGCTCCAGAATACCGAACAAGAATATAACATGCAGAGCATAGGGTACAAGCAAGACTCAGACACAGTGTGAACACAGACAGAGCAGAACAAACAAACATAATCCTAAAACCGACTAATGTAACAGACTAAAATACAAGGAGCATTTTATATAACCATGGCTAAAAACCCAGATAAAATGACAAGATAAATACAAGGTAAATGCTCAAGCAGACATAGTCAAAATATTGCACAAACGGACATAGTAGTAGTATTGCACTCAATAAATAGCCCCAGAATGCAAGAGAACTCTGGCTAAATAACTCCACCTGAGTTCTCATTCGCTCAGAGCATTAACTATTCCCTATCCAGGTAAAATAGCAAACTGCTCTGAACAAACTAGTGTGTGAATACACACCTAAACATAAAAATACAAAAACAAATAAACAGACATTACAGAAAGATTGTGAATCAATGATTGTATAAGTAGTATTAAGAACTTAAGACAAAGATCTATGGAGGGTTCAGGATTTGTACTTGAGAATATGTGTGGGAATGGTCAGGACCTTAGGACAGAGATGTATAAAGGGGCAGGTAGTGCATCAGATGTGACCTGTATGGAGGTATTGGGAAATGAATATAGAGGATGAGCAGGCTTGATCAGCAGACAGAGGGGGTTGAAAATGCGGGTTCTGCACTGGAAAAGCATACTGACAGAAGGATAAGTGTCTCAGAAGGTACAGAAGGATAAGGCTTAAAGGGGTACTCTGCTCCTAAACATCTTATCCCCTATCCAAATGATAGAGGATAAGATGTCTGATCACGGGAGGTCGCTGCTCCAAGCTTCCGTGTTCAGAATGCTGCGGTGCCAGCCCAGAGATCAGACATCTTATCCCCTATCCTTTGGATAGGGGATAAGAAGTCTAAGGACCGAAGTATCCCTTCGGATAGGAGTAGTGCAGTATCCAAAGGATTGGGGATAAGTTATAGATTGAGGGGGGTCCAACCTTTGGGACCCCCCGCGATCTCCTGAATAGGGCCCCAGCAGTCTGCCGAAGGCAGCCATTCAAACCTCCGCCCTCCTCCATGCATCTCTATGGGATACTTAGAGGGGGCATGTCAGCTGCCGCTCTGTGCGGGGGTGTCCTATCCTTTGGATAGGGGATAAGTTATGTTTCACTACAGAATTCCTTTGAGGTAGAGTCTGATTTAAATTATTTTTATTGTTTTTTGAGAAAATTTTTAGAACAAGAAATGTTGGCCAAAGCAAACAAAACCCGGCCAAAAGAACATTACAAAACAATGTATCATATTCGTATAGAATTTGAATCAAACAAACACTCAATAGTATTATAGGTTTGTCTATCTAAAAAATTTAATCAAAAAATTATAAGGAGATTGCATAGTCATATCCGGTCAAATGATATAAATTAATTTGAGTAAAAGAATTAAAGTTGCATATAATCATAATCACTTAGTATTATATAATCATACTTATGATGCATCAGCAAATGGTTTATTATTATGAATCCGGATCTTGTGGTCCTCCCCTCTCTCATCTCGTCATGTTCCATGGAATCGTTTGTGGAATGTATCTCGTAATGAATGTACCAATTATAAGTGAATATAAGCTAGTACAGTGGTCCCTCAAGTTACAATATTAATTGGTTCCAGGACGACTATTGTATGTTGAAACCATTATATGTTGAGACCAGAACTCTATGGAAACCTGGTAATTGGTTCTAAAGCCACCAAAATGTCATCCTAAAATAGGAAAAAGTGAGGATTAAAAAAAAAAAAGTAGATAACTAATATAGATAAAGCAAATCCTTATATATAAAAGTAAGAAAGATCTGCTGGGAGCTGTAAATCACTGTCTATGTCCGTGTTTCCCAAGCAGGGAGCCTCCAGCTGTTGCAAAACTACAACTCCCAGCATGCCCGGACAGCCAAATGCTGTGAGTTGTAGTTTTGCAACAGCTGGGGGCACCCTGCTTGGGAAACACTGGTCTATGTAGAGGACATGAGCTTCTTCGGGGTCCTGTACAGTACATGCAATGTCCTAAAAATGTAACATGGAGCCGCCCTCACCTGGTGTCCAAATGAGCAGGTAACCCTGGTACAGGTAAAGACTACAGAACATGTAATACCTCCCTGTACTGTAGGAGGCGCTACCAGACACCAGTCAGTGCATGCACTTCAGTAATACAGGTAAAGAGTACAGAACATGTAATACCTCCCTGTACTGTAGGGGGCGCTATCAGACACAAGTCAGTGCATACACTTCAGTAATGCAGGGGTTTTACCGGTGAATGCCCATGCCCGTTCTTCCAGCCATTGACACGTTTCGCAGATCTGGACTGTCTGTACATTGTATGTTGAGTCTGGTTTCAACTTATGATGGTCCAGAAAAGACCATTGTATGTTGAAACTATTGTATGTTGAGGCCATTGTAAGTTGAGGGATCACTGTATATGTAAGAATAAATACAAGTATGAGTATAAATAATGGCATACAGTAAGCTAATAACTCTCAATGGGATATCATATACAGTACAATATTTTCAGGGACCTTGGTAAAAACATAAAACTCATGTACATTGCAATAAGAACGATGTAGGTAAACGGCTGGAGATATTTATTTCACAGGGTAATGCTTCGTCCAACTTCTCCATTTTAACTCGCAGGACAGTCTGTTGTTCATCTTCCCGGCATATGATGTCTCATAAAAGCAACTAAGCAACTGCTATCAATATGTGACATAATGGTGTCCTGAAATTTGCGTTGTGTAGGCCTATATTTAATAGTGCAAGTTTGTTGGATAAGGAAACTGATTAGAGTGTTATTAATTGTCCAAGCTCATCTACACCTTTTTTCAATGCATGGAGTGCAGGACAAGTTCAGAAGATATAGCTAAGGGTGGGTTCACACCACGATTTTCTATACAGTTTTTGGATACGTTTAAAAACAAAACAAAAAATAAACGTATGCAACTGTACAGAAAACCTTGGCCATAGACTTTCCATTCAAAACACCATATTGCATACGGTTGTCTCCGTTTTTTCACACCACACAGTTTTTTACTTTTTTTTTTTCTGGACAGAAAACCGTGGCCTACCACGGTTTTTGGTCCAGGTGAAAAACCGTATTGACCCGTATACGTTTTTTTTTTTTAACATGGGAGTCAATGGGAACCGTACAGACCTGTATGTGCGTACGGTTCCATCCAGTTTTTACCATACGTTTTTTTGAGTTTGCACAGTTTATTTTTCTTGGAATTTCAATCGAACAAGTGAAACTTTATTCATAATGGAGTGAAAAGTTCAAAACGTAGGCATTTTTTTCTTAAAAAACGGATGCAACCGGACATCACTTTTCAAACCATATACGGTTTTCAACCGTATACAGATAAAACTTTGTACACACGTTTTGATACAGTTTAGTCAGGTTTTGAGGAATCAAAAACCTGAAAAAAAACTGCATTGCAAATACGTGGTGTGAACCCAACCTTATATAACCTGTTGAGCCACATCCTCTCCAGCATAACTGGGAGTGAGAAGGGATCATGTAATGTAATTTGGCTGGAATGTAATAACACAGACATCATTTTGAAAAACTGTTCTCTGTGACCTATAAACGATGTGGCCTTAAGAGATTTGAGAGCTTGAGCCCATTCATAGTTAGAAATGATTAGATTTAATTATTTTTCCCATTTGGAGTGTTGAATTCCATTGTTGACATTGGCCCTCATTTACTAACAGCATCCCAACACATTTTGTCGGGTTTTGGGACAGAATTCTGTCTGCGCCAGAATTTGCGCCAGAATCTGGCGCACAAGCCGACAAAATCAAAATCACTCAGAGTGAAAAAAAAAACCTACAAAAGGGGCGTGTTCCCGACAAAAAGAGAAAAAACCCTCCGAGTGTGAAGAAAACTCACAGGAAAACCTGTGAGTTTTGTTTCACAGAAAACCAACAGCTCAGATCTGTCGGGAAATTACTCAAAATGGAGTAAATCCTGCTACCCCCAGCATGGAAGAGGGTCTGTTCCATGTTGGGGGTAGTAGTAGAGGGGCTGAGGGATTGATTGCACCGGGTCTCACTTCTGAGACCCGATCTGATCAGATGTTATTAAGCAGGGGAGCGGGCGGCATGTTCCGATCCTCTGCATAGTACTGTAAACTTTCATTTTTAAATTCCCCACCAGAAGCCCTGAATGTCCGGGACCGAGGAGCCAATCAGGGCTCCTGGCAGGGTTTTAATATAGAAGCGCTGTGGTGGGCAAAGATGTATAGAATCGCTGGAGGGGTATATATCTGGCCCCTCCAGCGTTTCTATATATCTTTCCCCTACTGCGCTATATCAAACCTAGTGCCCGCTGCGCTTGAATAAATGTACTGCCCCCCCAGCGCTATTATATATCTATACTGACCCCCGTTGCGCATATACTGACCCCTGCTGCGCATATTTATATATATACTGCCCCCCCCCCCAAGCTGCGCATATTAATCTTCATCTTCTCCCTCCCCTGGCTGCCAATGAATGAAAACTCTATTAGCGGGGGAGCGGAGGGCTGCTGCCCACTCTCTCTGCTAAGAGTTTGTCATTCATAGCGGGCAGCAGCTGTATATCATGCTGTGGGGGTCAGACATATGGATATATATCTGACCCTCACATCATACATATACAAATGCCGGCTCACCGCTATGAATGACAAGTAAAGCAGTGCAGGGAGAGGAGGCTCCGCTGCTGCTCCTAATAGCTTACTTATCATTCATAGCGGTGAGCCGGCATTTGTATATGTATGATGTGAGGGTCAGATATATATCCATGTGCCTGACCCCAACAGCATGATATGCAGCTGCTTCCCAATATGAATGACAAACTCTTAGCAGCGAGAGCGGGCAGCAGCCCTCCGCTCCCCCGCTAATAGAGTTTTCATTCATTGGCAGCCAGGGGAGGTAGAAGATGAAGATTAATATGCGCATCTTGGGGGAGGCAGTATATATATAAATATGCGCAGTGGGGGTCAGTATATATATATAAATATGCGCAGCGGGGTTCAGTATATGCGCAGCGGGGGTCAATATAGATTTATAATAGCGCTGGGGGGGCAGTACATTTATTCAAGCGCAGCGGGCACTAAGTTTGATATAGCGCAGTAGGGGAAAGATACATAGAAACACTGGAGGGGCCAGATATATACCCCCCCAGCGATTCTATACATCTTTGCCCACCACAGCGCTTCTATATTAAAACTCTGCCAGGAGCCCTGATTGGCTCCTCGGTCCCGGACATTCAGGGCTCCTGGTGGACTGGTGGGGAATTTAAAAATGAAAGTTTACAGTACATTGCAGGGGATCGGAACACGCCGCCCGCTCCCCTGCTTAATAACATCTGATCAGATCGGGTCTCAGAAGTGAGACCCGGTGCGATCAATCCCTCAGCCCCTCTACTACTACCCCCAACATGGAACAGACCCTGTTCCATGATGGGGGTAGTAGTACAAGCACTAATGTAGTCAGAATTTGCAGAGACTTTTTTCTGTCGCACAGAAAACATTTTGTGCGACAGAAAAAAAAACCTGCGACAGAAAGAAAGGGAACTTGGGCGACAAATTAGTAAATCACAAGGAAAAAAAAGACGAGTACACTGAATAAAAAACCTCACCGACACTCCAGTCTTTGTAAATGAGGGCCATTGTTGTAAAACTGATATAAAGGTTTAAGGGTGAGTTTTGAGATAGAATCAGAGGATATGTTCATTAGATCAAAGTTTGAGGTATTAATATTGTAGTCAAATGTTTGATAATGGCGGTGTAAGTTTTTCTCTCTGTGTCCGGAAAAAACAGGCTAGGGTCAAATACAGGGACACAGGTCAGAAACAGATTAGACACCTTCGCTGTAGAAAAACTACACTATTGGTCAGGCACCATAGTAAGGGAGGAGTGTTCTCATATAGGTGGTTCTTGGCAGAGATTGGATGGTGACAGCCAGTGTATGGAGCCTGCAGAGGGAGTACATGGCTTGGCCTGGTAAGCTCCCAACCGCTGTCGTTACAGCTGGACTTCGTATAAAGCTGTATTTTAAGACACAGTTTTATGGTTACTGTGACTTTAAGATAAAATCATTGTACACTCTATAAGTCTCACTATAATTACATTGGACATGTTTATAGGATTATTAGATGTTTATAAATGTGATTGTTCCTGAGGAACAGATAGATCATCCAGCACGGGCCGAGTCTCTTCATATATCAGATCCCAAATAGATATTACTGTGCGTGAATATTCATGATTTAGTTTAACACACATTTGTTTCTCCTACCGTGAAAGGATTTATCCAATTCTCATAATAATAACAATAATAATTATGTAGATGATTAAGTCTGGCACCAGATATATTAGGGCCGTGTAATTAGAATGCTTTCTATTATTCATAATGTGTAATACCTTGTTAATGTCTATTTATTGTACACAAGCTCAGGAACCAGGATACAGCGCAAACACCAGGGTTTATTTTCCTTTTAGGACTAGTCTTTTAACCCTTTTTCTCTCTCTTACTTTTTCATTCTCTCTTTTTCTCCTGGTATGTCAGTGTATACTTTTTAAGTGAACCCAACCTTGCCCATAGAGGGCCCAGTTGGTGTAATGTACCTGTCACGATTCGGCTGGCTGGAGGTGGATCCTCTGTGCCAGAGAGGGATTGGCGTGGACCGTGTCGGTGGACCGGTTCTAAGTTGCTACTGGCATTCACCAGAGCCCGCCGCAAAGCGGGATGGTCTTGCAGCGGCGGTACCAACCAGGTCGTATCCACCGGCAACGGCTCAACCTCTCTGACTGCTGAGATAGGCGCGGTACAAGGGAGTAGACAAGAGCAAGGTCGGACGTAGCAGAAGGTCGGGGCAGGCGGCAAGGATCGTAGTCAGGGGCAACGGCAGGAGGTCTGGAACACAGGCTAGGAACACACAAGGAAACGCTTTCACTGGCACAATGGCAACAAGATCCGGCAAGGGAGTGCAGGGGAAGTGAGGTATAAGTAGGGAAGTGCACAGGTGAAGGTACTGATTAAAACCTCATGCGCCAATCAGTGGCGCACCGGCCCTTTAAATCGCAAAGACCCGGCGCGCGCGCGCCCTAAGGGGCGGGGCCGTGCGCGCCGGGACAGCACAGACGGGGAACGGGTCTGGTAAGCGAGTCGGGATGCGCATCGCGAGCGGGCGTGTCCCGCATCGCGAATCGCATCCCGGCTGGGAACATTATCGCAGCGCACCCGGTCGGCAGGTCTGACCGGGGCGCTGCGAATAGGAGAACGCTGTGAGCGCTCCGGGGAGGTGTGGGGACCCGGAGCGCTCGGCGTAACAGTACCCCAACCCCCTTACTCCTATAGCGCTAATCTCCATCCTGTGACATTATCTGTACGTTCACATGATTTGCGCAATAGAAAATCTGTAGCATTTCTGCACCACAAAAAAATAAAATAAAAATCAATGTACGGTATGTAAAATCCATTGCGGTTCAGTAAGCCATTGCAGAATATCCGCACCATGTCCGCCGTGTGTGAACATAACCTAAGGCTGCAAATCGACACCTCTATTGTTTTGCTTTTTTTTTTTTTGGCCTGAAAAAAAAAACACAAAAACTGCCCCTTCATTTTCCTCCTCCATGATGTATTTTTTTTGTGGTGTTTTTTCCCCACAAAAAACAGTGGGTGACATATTTAAAGACTTGTATATTTAGTAGTGTGGTTTTAATAGCACCACAAACAGTGCTATTTGCAACAGATTTTCAAGTGGTGCCTGGAGTTTCGAAAATCTAGCGCACGCCCCGGCCCAAAACACACCATTTCACTATTTTACCGCCAATGACTACTGTGGAGTGAAAGAAGATGAAGGACACCTTAAAAAGCACCCAGGTCCATGGGGGGAGATTTATCAAAACCCGTCCGGAGGAAAAGTTGACCAGTTGCCCATAGCAACCAATCAGATCGCTTCTTTCGCTTTTGAAAAGGCCTCTGAAAAATGAAAGAAGCGATCTGATTGGTTGCTATGGGCAACTGGTCAACTTTTCCTCCGGACGGGTTTTGATAAATCTCCCCCTATTTCTCTGTGCCGTCACATATGGTCGGGATGCTTAAAAATTTTTTTAAGTAGACGCTTTGCCAGAAACAACCTAAACTTACAAGGAGACATCTCACCTCTTAATAATGCTATTCACTGATACTTTTATTACTATTTTCCACTTTGAAAAATGACCACTAGGGGTCTCCCTAACAGTCCTTTTTTTATAGATTTCAGACTCATTCAGGAGTCCTAAATCTCAAACTGCAGCCGGAACAAAGACAAACTCAGCACTGCTCACTGCCAGGGAACAGTGCTGTGCTTGTCTGTGTCCCGGCTACAGTCTGAGATTTAGGACTCCAGCATGACTCTGAAATCTATAAAAAAGGACTGGTAGGGAGACCCCTAGTGGTCATTTTTTCAAAGTGGAAAATCTAATAGAAAGAAGGATATTTTTTTAATAACATGCTATTGGAAAGTTATTCTGCATACATTAATCTATAATATATCAAAAGTTTTTTTGATGAAAGGTACCTTTTAAAGGAGAGCAATGTACTAATAATGTAAAAATCATCAATGAAATATCTGAATCAAATAACCAGTGCCACATTTTAAGCAAATGGTGCTGAATGTGTACAGTGGTTCCTCAACATACGATGGTAATCCGTTCCATATGGACCATCGTGTGTTGAAATCATCGTATGTTGAGGGATCCGTGCAATGTAAAGTATAGGACAGTGATCTACAACCTACGGACCTCCAGATGTTGCAAAACTACAACACCCAGCATGCCCGGACAGCCAACGGCTGTCCGGGCATGCTGGGAGTTGTAGTTTTGCAACATCTGGAGGTCCGCAGGTTGAAGACCACTGGTATTGGAGGCTATACTCACGTGTCCCTGCCACTCCGGACCATCACCGCTCGCCACCGCTGCCCTGGATGTCGCCTTCCATCGCTGTTGCCGCGTCCCCGGGGTGTCCCCGACGCTCCGGCAAGGCCTCTGCTTCTCCGGCACCCTCGCTCTCCGTCGCCGCCATCACGTCGCTACGCACGCCGCTCCTATTGGATGATGGCGTGCGCAGCGACGTGATGACGACGATGGAGAGCAGCGACGATGCAGCGGATCCCGAAGAGGACGCGCCGGAGCTTCGAGGACAGGTAAGTGATCGTCAGCGGACCACATGGGGCACCTTAACCGGCTATCCAGTGGCAGCTGAAGCAGTCTGCGCTGCCGGATAGCCGTTTATGCTATGGCCCCGACATACAAAAGCATTGTATGTTGATGCTGCCTCTGAGAGGCCATCGTATGTTGAAATGATCGTATGTAGGGGCCATCGTAGGTCAGGGGGTCACTGTATTAGTATAGGTATTTTTTATTTGGCATTTTATCCCCTGCTTTGTTCTTGTTACAGTCAAGTCTATTGAAGAATTTGGGGGGGATGGCAGAAAAAATGCCAACATACATAAATACATGTTTTTTTCTGGGGGTTTTGACTCCGGCTTTTCAGTCTAGGCTAAAGCTTGTATACGCTCGCAAAATTAATTTTTTTTGCGCGTACGCCATTCACCGTGTGGTTTAATTAGCAATATATTTTAATAGATCGGACATTTGCGTATTCGGTGATACCACATATGTTTAATTTTATTTATTTTTACACAGTTTTTCTTTTTAAATGGGAAAAGGGGGGGGGGAAATTCAAACTTTTATTAGGGAAGGGGTTGAATCACATTTATTAACTCATTTTTTTACACTTTTTTTGCATCCCCCACATACATTACACTGATTGTAGGCACTAATCAATGCTATGCCATAGCATAGCATTGGTCAGTGTTATCTGTGCTTGATTGCTCAAGCCTGGATCAATCAAATGCCGATCAGACAGCGTGGAGCCAAGTAGGGAGCTTTCTGCTGTCCTCTCAGCTGTTCGGGATTTCACCGCACCCAAACAGCTCCGCTGAGCTAACCGGCAGCATATTCTCCCATTTTAGATGCCGCAATCAACTTTGATTGCGGCGTCTAAAGGGTTAATACCGGACATCAGCACGATTGGCGATGATAGCAACCAGGACCCCGCAGATATTAAGGGCCCCTCAGCTTCTGAGCGGGAGCCGGCCACGGACATAAATATACGTCTGTGGTCGTTAGAGGGGTTAAAGGAGATTTGCAGCCATCTGCAGGATAGGGGATAAGTGTCTGATCGCAGAGGGGTCAGAATGCTGGGAACCCCCGTGATCTGCTGTACGGGGGGCCCATCTGTGCCTCCACACCACCTCTATGTATCTCTATGGGAGAGACAGAGATGCAGTGTTTGTGCGTCCCTGCCTCTCCCTTACAGCTGTATGGAGGGGCAGTGTGGACAATCGCGGGGGGTCCCAGTAGTCGGACCCCACCTGTCATCAGACACTTATCCCCTATTCTGGGGATAGGGAATAAGTGTCTAAGACTGCAGTACTTAGTGGGGCTCATACCTGTCTGAGCACAGATACGTTGCATGCCAAATGGACAGTTTCCGATGCCTTGGAGGCACAATATATATATGAACAAAAGGATGACTGCAGCACTCCAAAGTATCAATAATAAAAAGTGACTTTTATTCCATGAACAGGCAAGTGCGACATATCGGTGTTCTCACAACAACATTCTCAAGCCATCTCTCGGGCTTGAGCATGGTGTTGTGAGAACACCGAAACATTGCACTTGCCTGTTCATGGAATAAAAGTCACTTTTTATTTTGATACTTTGGAGTGCTGCAGTCATCCTTTTGTTCCTGTATCCTTTTGGACCCAGGACAGGGGTCCCAGAGACCTGCCTGCACCATATTTATTTCATTTGCTGTTTTGGAGGTGCTGCTCTACACCCAATTTATATATATATATCATCTACGACTAAGCACCTGAGTGTGCGAAACGCGTCAGATTGTGTCCTGCCTAAGCGTGTGAATAAAGCCATTGACAAGTTTTACCTGCATCTTCCCGAGTGCCGGACGTTTTCTTTTCTATATATATATATATATATATATATATATATATATATATATATATGTTATACAAAAAAGAGGATTGCAGCAGCACACATTGGTCAAAAAATTTAGGCTCTTAGCGCACTTTTGGATCAAAACGTGTCCCACATCCACCACGGGGAGCACAAATTCTGAGCCTAACGCTCAGATACCAACTCACCTCTGCTGGGCATATAGCCTCTGACTGTGTGACATGCTGGATCCATATACAATTTAAAACGCCACCTGTGAGAAAGGGGGAGGGATATATATAGATAATAAAATGATGAAGGAGCACCGTGATAAGGCTTCCAGCTATAGTATATCAATGCTGGTGCTCAGCCGGCTCCAACCTCGACCACAGGTACAATGAACAGCAAAATTCCAATGGGAAGCAAAACAGCGGCACTCCAGCAGTTTCAAGAAGAAAATTATCTCCTTTATTCACCCATATGGTGGGTGAAACTGCTGGAGTGCCGCTGTTTTGCTTCCCATTGGAATTTTGCTGCTGGAGTGCCGCTGTTTTGAAATGGCTGGAGTGCCGCTGTTTTGCTTCAGATTGGAATTTTGCTATATATATATATATATATATATATATATATATATATATATATATCTATAAATGCAGTATAAAAGGACTATTTGACAAAGCCCATCCTCCATGCTGTTTTGCTCCTTTCTTTCCCCCCTCCCTTCGTATAAGAGGAATTTCCTGTTCCAGCCAACACCTAAATAAAGTTAGGGAAGTATTCACAACTGACACAGTGTCCGTTTGATTTACTTTTGTGCATGCATTCTGATAACGAATTTGGAAGGGGGTCAGATATTTACTAGGTCACTGATAAAATCCATATCAGTTTTGGCACCCGAACAGGGACTCTGGGTTATTGTACCGAGAGGCAGTCGCAACACAAGGCATTGAGTTGGACCAAAGAGATGGGACGAAGACAGCCGACCGATCATCTCCAAGAGTATGGTAGGAAACATTTCTTGTAACCTAGCCAGTACCAACCATTGTCTCCAGTTTGGTCTGTCTCTGTGCCTTAGTTGACTGTCTCACGGCCAGCAGACAGGTAACATAAATTCTTGCCCAGAGTCTTTTAACTGATCCTGTCATAAGTAACTATCTGCTACCTGAGTGTGTATGAAGTGTGAGTGAGTGAATAAGCGGGATCCCTGGGAGGGACTGGGTCTCCCGGGGGATTGAATTTCGGAGTAAACTAATGATCGCTCCTCCAGAAGTCTGTGAGAGAGGATATTAATCGATTTTGGCGCATGACACCGGTTATACTGTCATAAGTAGACACTGCAGGAAGGCGTGTCTAGGACAGAATGTATACCAGAAGGAATGACACGGGACTCTCCAACAATAACATATTCCCGCGACCCGTCCCATTGCAACTTATTGTATATGTGTCATATGATGTCTTAATTGTGTCCATGGATTAATATTAGCTATTTTAGAAAAAGAGAGGGGTTTGTAGTTTGCTTGATAGACAGAAGTATTCATATACAGCACTGTTATATACAGTCATATAAAGCAGTGTGATTCTTGAGAGCAAATTATGATTTGATCTAGTTATATTGTAGTCATCTAAATTGTTATAGTTAAATCACAGTCAATGGAATTGTTGGCTAAAATTATAATCAAAATAATTAGGCAATAAAATTAACACTGATGTGGAGACATAGTTTTGGTAGCCTGTTGATGGTATGTTAAATAGAGCAGTTCTATGAATGGAGACAGTTGTTTTTTCCAATGGTGAGGGTAAAAGTGAAGATAATGATGAGCAGTGCTTAGTGCTATGGAATGCAGAGGGTGTGGTAGGTCTCTAGGAAAGCTGAGTGAAACATGGTTGAAGCTGTTTATGTAAGTGTTTGTGTTGTAATGGATCCTTTTTAGATTGGTATAGAACAAAAGAAAACCCATGTGGTATTAATTGAACCTACTTGATGATATTTCATTAATTTTGTTTTCACAGTTGCGCAGGATGGATGCCAAAAATGAAGTGTATCAGGAAATGCGATTAATTGTCTGATTATATTATAGGAGTAACAAGAGAAAAAGTTTGGCCAAGAAAAATAAAATAAAAGATAGAAAAAAGTGTTCACTATTTAACTGATAAGTATTACTTAAATCAGCTAATGAATATTTGATTATAAACAATGCACAAGGGGATTTGTCCAATTTTTAAAGAGCACTGTATAATTTTGGTGAGAATGTGTGTTGGGCCCTGTGTGTTGTACGTTGAGTATTTGTACATGTCAGTATTGTTACATGTCACATGTGTATTGTATGTCTTCTTGTAAAGTGACATGAATCCAGTCAGTTACTAGACATTCAAGGGTTACTGATGACTGATCAAAACTGAGGGAAGGCAAAAACCCTGACTCAAAAGGGCCGTGACCAATGATGTAGAGGAGTGGGAGGAGAAAGGTGGGGCCTTATAGGGAGAATGACAACCTCTTCTCCTAACACACAAAGTCACACTAGACTTGAAAGAAAACATATATATCTACTGTTTGAAATTGATTATGTCCATAATATATGTATACCAATATGATATACAGTACCTATACATTCTACATTACATTTATTAGAATAACACAAATTGTGAGTGGATATCTTTATAATGATAATTTAGTGTAATATGAAGATGCTGAAAAGAAAACCGTTCTTTTGTAGCTTTGCTACTCTCAGATTATGATTGACTGTCTTGAACTTATGAGGTAAAAAATTCAAGAGTCATGGTAGGATATCGGAGAATCCATGGTTGATGCTGTGTTGTAAATGTAAGCTTGCTCCAGGTGATGCAAAGATGTAATACACCAGACAGGATATATGGTGACCACACACAGAATAAAGTTCTACTTCTATAAACCACTCAATCTGAGCTGTTGGTTCAGAGAATAAAGTTGAAGATATTCACTAAGATGTGTAAGTTGTCTGAAGGTAATACATAATGAGTACAGGTACACTTTTGGAGTAGAGGTTTTCCACAGTCCTTGGGCAAACCAATGAAATGTAGAATCTGTAGTTTGTAGTTCAAGTGTTCAAACTCCTAGAGCTGCCAGAGAAGGTGGCCATCATAAAGATCAGACCCACAAGAAGGAGACAACCCCAGAAGCCAAGGGGACTGGATGGTGGAGAAGGCTGCCCAGGCTGCAGTGCTCCTGTCTGCCCACAGTTATGGTACAGAGTGTACAGGTGGATGGGGAGTGTGGATCTGTCTAGTTAGGTCTCTTGCAGGAACCAACAATGCATGCTGAGAGAGACCAGTGGAAGAAGAAAGAGGAGGTATGGGGCAAAGACGGCATCTGAAGAGTTGGTAAGAAACTGTTTGTGCCAACAGCCTTGTACCCCATGGTAACATATCTGGCCCTGTGGTGGCCCAGTAGAGGATGGTGTTACCCCGTACCTTCCCTGCCCAGACAGGCAGTGTCTCTCCGTGTCCCAAGGGCCTCCTGCAATGTTTCCCCCATTGTAAATATGTTATGCATTATGCTGTGTATTGTACCTTTAACAAGTTATACCATGTAATTGTTACCCAGGAGGTACCAATGACCAGCTGACCCCAAGAATGACCTATGGGCTCCCTGCTAGTCTCCCCCATAAAAGCCTGGGAGGAGCTAGCCTCTCTCTCTCATTTACACCAAGTCTTTGCTGAGGTCAGTTGTGCCTAGTGTGTGTGTCCAGAGTATTGGAGGTCTCAAGTCAAGTCCTGCAGCCACAGTCGAGTGCAAGTAAGCTAAACCTACAGCTTTGTCCATCATCAGTCAAGTCAAGTCAGTCTCTGTCAAATTGTCAAGCAATGTGGCTTGCACTAAATTGCCTAGTCCTACTACAAGTCCCAGTAAGCCCTAAAGGTCTTTGAGTCACTGGTCACCTCCTTGGGCCCTGGCTGAACTCTATAGACTTTACCAACTGTCTACCCTCAGTAAAGCTACCATTGTCCGTAACTTGGCGTCGGTGTCTTCACTGACCCCGTGCATAGCCCAGGATCCAGCGGTATACCTTCAGGTGGTTATAGGCTAAACCACGCCCTGGCATCACAAATGCAACGGGTTAATACCATCTGCCCCTAGGGTAACAACATCTGCCCTGCACCTCACACCCTGCCACACCACAGCCCCATACACTAAGCAGAAGGGAGCTATGTGTGTTTTAATGTACGTACATTGGGTGGCCTCAGGATTCAACAATACAGAAAGAAGGTTTGTATAGACTTCATTATTTACATCTGTTATGACCTAGGTAAAACATTAAAGGTGAGGTACCACCAACACCCTCCATAATCATCTTACCTGTTTCAGAGACCATGAGTAGACTTCATGTAACTGCATAAGGTGGACCAATATAAGAATGTCCTTGTCTGACTGTACTGATTCCCTAACCATAAACAGTAAAGAATATAACTAAGAACCTTTTTTAAAGTTGTGCCTAGTTCAGATTCTGTAATTGTTACCCATTTCCTTAAACCCATGATTGAGTGTGTGTCAGGAAATAAGTGAGGAAAGAGACGCTTACATATGATGATCCCGTACAGATTTATCTGACCGCTATAGAGATGAAGCTAGAAGAATTTGCACGGGATGTTGCAAATGACTGTGAATCCTGAGTTTTTATAGTGTAATTGTGCAAACAAATGGACTTAATGAACTGATAAAAGAAAGAAGACTGAGCAAAACATTTATAAACATCATGAAATGATTGGAAAGATAACTAATTGATCTAATGGCCTGATATCTATATATTCTCTGATAACTGTTAAATCTATGTCTTTACATAACCATGGTTGTTGCAGAGTGAAAGATAATCACACCGGATTGATAAGATGTGACGTTGTATGAGGAGAATCAGTGAGTGAACATTGGTGTCCTGTACAAATAGAGGGGTGAAATAAGCATCTTAGCGGGTGATAATGTTATAAGGAAAAGGAATACTTGGTGTAAAAATATGGAAAGGATAGGCTAGCCAGTGGGATGAGTAAATGTTAACCACGGTAAGGTATGGGATACTTGGGGATATGAAGCACAGAACCCGATGAGAAGGGAATTGAGCAAAAGAATGCACATTAGTCAAGGCTCTTATGCCCATACACATTTTCACTACCGAACCTACAGAGGAACCCAAACCACACTCCAGTAGTGAACATGCAGCCCCTGCTGGGAGCCTTGACCCTCATGTGTATATTGATGCTATAGGAGTAAAAGCTAGAGATCAAGTAAAAGCTGGATTTGAGTCTATAATACCCTAGATTTCTATAAACATGAATCTAGAATGGATTAATTATATCTATTATAACCAGCAGAGATTCATACATTTCTCAGTGGATGCTCTCAAAGGTCAGGCTGAACAACTAAGTGCCACATTTACTATGACATTCCAAAATCGTATGGCATTAGACATGGTGTTAGTGGAAAAATGTTTGGGGAGACCTGTTGCACATATATCCCAGCCAATACAGGACCCAATGGTAAAGTAACCATAGCCATAAAGAAGCTAGAAGACCTATCAGTAGAACTTAAAAAGAATTCTGGAATCTCAGACCCTTGGGATCAATACTTTGATTTGATGGGAGGGTGCAAAAAGACTTTGGCCCAAATAGAAATAACCATACTTATAATCCTTGCTTTTGTTGTGTGCTGTGTCTTGCCTTGCTTAAAGATGATGTGTGAGAAGGCTGTCGAGAATGCCACACCAGTGATGACGAATTTGGACTTCAAGACTACAGATGAAGCCTTTACCCCATTACAGAGCCTCAATGCCCTCTATAAAACCAGTGAACCATAGGGACAGCATATGACTCCATATGTGTAAAGTCTGAGGCTAAGGGGGTCCATGGACAATCCATGGGTCTTCTAAAGTACAGTGAAGCATTTGAGAAAACACATTGTGGGCAGATGAGTTAGGATAATGAAAATTAGGGAAAGGTAAAATAGTCATTTTAAGAGGGCATTGTAATGGATGTACAGTCATGGCCATAAATGTTGGCACCCCTGAAATTTTTCAAGAAAATCAAGTATTTCTCACAGAAAAGGATTGCAGTAACACGTGTTTTGCTATACACATGTTTATTCCCTTTGTGTGTATTGGAACTAAACCAAGAAAGGGAGGAAAAACAGCAAATTGGACATAATGTCTGTCACGATGCCGGCTGGCAGGAGGTGGATCCTCTGTGCCAGAGAGGGATTGGCGTGGACCGTGCTAGTGGACCGGTTCTAAGTTACTACTGGTATTCACCAGAGCCCGCCGCAAAGCGGGATGGTCTTGCAGCGGCGGTAGTAACCAGGTCGTATCCACTAGCAACGGCTCAACCTCTCTGACTGCTGAAGATAGGCGCGGTACAAGGGAGTAGACAAGAGCAAGGTCGGACGTAGCAGAAGGTCGGGGCAGGCAGCAAGGATCGTAGTCAGGGGCAACGGCAAGAGGTCTGGAACACAGGCTAGGAACACACAAGGAAACGCTTTCACTGGCACGATGGCAACAAGATCCGGCGAGGGAGTGCAGGGGAAGTGAGGTATACATAGGGAGTGCACAGGTGAACACACTAATTAGAACCACTGCGCCAATCAGGGGCGCAGTGGCCCTTTAAATCGCAGAGACCCGGCGCGCGCGCGCCCTAGGGAGCGGGGCCGCGCGCGCCGGGACAAGACTTACGGAAAGCGAGTCAGGTACGGGAGCCGGGGTGCGCATCGCGAGCGGGCGCCACCCGTATCGCGAATCGCATCCCGGCTGGAGGCGGTATCGCAGCGCACCCGGTCAGTGGATCTGACCGGGGCGCTGCAGTAGCAAGGATGTTGCGAGCGCTCCGGGGAGGAGCGGGGACCCGGAGCGCTCGGCGTAACAGTACCCCCCCCCCTTGGGTCTCCCCCTCTTCTTGGAGCCTGAGAACCTGAGGACCAGACTTTTGTCTAGGATATTTTCCTCAGGTTCCCAGGATCTCTCTTCAGGACCACAGCCCTCCCAATCAACCAAAAAGAAAGTTTTCCCTCTGACCTTCTTGGAGGCCAGTATCTCCTTTACGGAGAAGATGTCAGAAGAACCGGAAACAGGAGTGGGAGAAACAAGTTTGGGAGAGAAACGGTTGATGATGAGTGGTTTAAGAAGAGAGACATGAAAGGCATTAGGAATACGAAGAGAAGGAGGAAGAAGAAGTTTGTAAGAGACAGGATTAATTTGGCACAAGATTTTGAAAGGACCAAGATAGCGTGGTCCCAATTTGTAGCTGGGGACACGGAAGCGGACATATTTAGCGGAGAGCCATACCTTGTCTCCGGGAGAAAAAATGGGGGGAGCTCTTCTTTTCTTGTCGGCAAACTTTTTCATGCGAGAGAATTTTGGGTCTCTTTCCATATGGTGGAAAGATCACGAGTTACTTCATCCACAGCGGGCAAACCAGAGGGCAAGGGAGTAGGGAGGGGGGGAAGAGGGTGACGGCCGTACACCACGAAAAATGGGGATTTGGAAGAAGATTCAGAGACTCTGAAGTTGTACGAGAATTCGGCCCATGGTAGAAGATCTGCCCAGTCATCCTGGCGGGAGGAAACAAAATGCCGTAAATAGTCACCCAGGACCTGGTTAATTCTTTCTACTTGCCCATTGGATTGAGGATGATAAGCAGAAGAGAAGTTTAATTTAATCTTGAGTTGTTTACAGAGAGCCCTCCAGAATTTTGACACGAATTGGACGCCTCTATCCGAGACGATCTGTGTGGGCAAACCGTGAAGACGAAAAATGTGTACAAAAAATTGTTTTGCCAACTGAGGCGCTGAAGGAAGATCAGAAAGAGGAATAAAATGTGCCATCTTGGAAAATCGATCAACGACCACCCAAACAACAGTGTTGCCACGGGATGGGGGTAAGTCTGTAATAAAGTCCATACCAATCAGAGACCAAGGCTGTTCGGGGACAGGCAGAGGATGAAGGAGACCAGCAGGCTTCTGGCGAGGAGTCTTATCCCGGGCACAGACAGTACAGGCCCGCACAAAATCGACAACATCCGTCTCCAGAGTCGGCCACCAATAGAAACGAGAGATGAGTTGCAAGGACTTTTTGATGCCCGCATGGCCAGCGAGGTGGGAGGAGTGACCCCATTTGAGGATTCCGAGGCGTTGGCGTGGAGAAACGAAGGTCTTCCCTGGAGGAGTTTGCCTGATGGAGGCTGGAGAAGTGGAGATCAGGCAGTCAGGAGGAATGATGTGTTGCGGAGAGAGCTCTACTTCCGAGGCATCCGAGGAACGAGAGAGAGCATCGGCCCTAATGTTCTTGTCGGCAGGGCGAAAATGAATTTCAAAATTAAAACGGGCAAAGAACAGAGACCACCTGGCCTGGCGAGGATTCAGCCGTTGGGCAAACTGGAGATAGGAGAGATTCTTGTGATCGGTGTAAATGATAACTGGAAATTTTGATCCCTCCAGCAGGTGCCTCCATTCCTCAAGTGCCAATTTAATGGCCAGTAGTTCTCGATCCCCGATGGAGTAGTTCCTCTCCGCCGGAGAGAAGGTCCTAGAAAAAAAACCACAAGTAACAGCATGCCCGGAAGAATTTTTTTGTAGAAGGACCGCTCCAGCTCCCACTGAGGAGGCATCAACCTCCAATAGGAAGGGTTTAGATGGGTCAGGTCTGGAGAGCACGGGAGCAGAAGAAAAGGCAGACTTGAGCCGTCTAAATGCGTCTTCCGCTTGAGGAGACCAGGACTTAGGATTGGCATTCTTCTTGGTTAAAGCCACGATAGGAGCCACAATAGTGGAAAAATGAGGAATAAATTGTCTGTAATAATTGGCGAACCCCAAAAAACGTTGGATAGCACGGAGTCCGGAGGGGCGTGGCCAATCTAAGACGGCAGAGAGTTTATCTGGGTCCATTTGTAGTCCCTGGCCAGAGACCAAGTATCCTAGGAAGGGAAGAGATTGACATTCAAACAGACATTTCTCCATTTTGGCATAAAGTTGATTGTCTCGAAGTCTCTGAAGAACCATGCGGACATGCTGGCGGTGTTCTTCTAAGTTGGCAGAAAAAATCAGAATATCGTCCAGATACACAACAACACAGGAATATAAGAGATCACGAAAAATTTAATTAACAAAGTCTTGGAAGACGGCAGGGGCGTTGCACAGGCCGAAGGGCATGACCAGATACTCAAAGTGTCCATCTCTAGTGTTAAATGCAGTTTTCCATTCGTCCCCCTCCCTGATGCGGATGAGATTATAAGCACCTCTTAAGTCCAGTTTGGTAAAGATGTGGGCACCTTGAAGGCGATCAAAAAGTTCTGAGATAAGAGGTAGGGGGTAGCGGTTCTTTACCGTGATTTTATTAAGTCCGCGGTAGTCAATGCAAGGACGTAGGGAGCCATCTTTTTTGGACACAAAGAAAAATCCAGCTCCGGCAGGAGAGGAGGATTTGCGGATAAACCCCTTTTTTAAATTTTCCTGGATGTATTCAGACATAGCAAGAGTCTCTGGGGCGGACAGAGGATAAATTCTGCCCCGGGGTGGAGTAGTGCCCGGGAGGAGGTCAATAGGACAGTCATAAGGCCTGTGAGGAGGTAAAGTCTCAGCTTGTTTTTTGCAAAAAACATCAGCATAGTCCATATAAGCCTTAGGGAGACCGGTTACAGGGGGAACCACAGGGTCACGGCAGGGAGTACTGGGAACCGGTTTAAGACAGTCCTTGAAACAAGAAGTACCCCAGGCCTTGATCTCTCCTGTGGACCAATCAAGGGTTGGGGAATGGCGTTGAAGCCATGGTAGTCCAAGGAGAATTTCGGAAGTGCAATTGGAGAGGACCAAAAACTAAATTTTTTCGTGATGAGGTCCGATGCACATTAGGAGGGGCTCCGTGCGGTAACGTACGGTACAGTCCAATCTTTCATTGTTAACACAATTGATGTAGAGGGGTCTGGCGAGACTGGTCACCGGGATGTTGAACCTGTTGATGAGAGAGGCCAAAATAAAATTTCCTGCAGATCCGGAATCCAAGAAGGCCATAGTAGAGAAGGAGAAGGTAGAGGCAGATATCCGCACAGGCACAGTAAGGCGTGGAGAAGCAGAGTTGACATCAAGAACTGTCTCACCTTTGTGCGGGGTCAGCGTACGTCTTTCCAGGCGGGGAGGACGGATAGGACAATCCTTCAGGAAGTGTTCGGTACCGGCACAGTACAGGCAAAGATTCTCCATGCGGCGTCGTGTCCTCTCTTGAGGTGTCAAGCGAGACCGGTCAACTTGCATAGCCTCCACGGCGGGAGGCACAGGAACGGATTGCAGAGGACCAGAGGAGAGAGGAGCCGGGGAGAAAAAACGCCTCGTGCGAACAAAGTCCATATCCTGGCGGAGTTCTTGACGCCTTTCGGAAAAACGCATGTCAATGCGAGTGGCTAGATGAATGAGTTCATGCAGGTTAGCAGGAATTTCTCGTGCGGCCAGAACATCTTTAATGTTGCTGGATAGGCCTTTTTTAAAGGTCGCGCAGAGGGCCTCATTATTCCAGGATAATTCGGAAGCAAGAGTACGGAATTGTATGGCGTACTCGCCAACGGAAGAATTACCCTGGACCAGGTTCAGCAGGGCAGTCTCAGCAGAAGAGGCTCGGGCAGGTTCCTCAAAGACACTTCGAATTTCCGAGAAGAAGGAGTGTACAGAGGCAGTGACGGGGTCATTGCAGTCCCAGAGCGGTGTGGCCCATGACAGAGCTTTCCCAGACAGAAGGCTGACTACGAAAGCCACCTTAGACCTTTCAGTAGGAAACTGGTCCGACATCATCTCCAAGTGCAGGGAACATTGTGAAAGAAAGCCACGGCAAAACTTAGAGTCCCCATCAAATTTATCCGGCAAGGATAGTCGTAGGCTGGAAGCGGCCACTCGCTGCGGAGGAGGTGCAGGAGCAGGCGGAGATGATTGCTGAAGCTGTGGTAGTAGCTGCTGTAGCATCACGGTCAGTTGAGACTGCTGATGGCCTTGTTGCGCTATCTGTTGTGACTGCTGGGCGACCACCGTGGTGAGGTCGGCGACAACTGGCAGTGGAACTTCAGCGGGATCCACGGCCGGATCTACTGTCACGATGCCGGCTGGCAGGAGGTGGATCCTCTGTGCCAGAGAGGGATTGGCGTGGACCGTGCTAGTGGACCGGTTCTAAGTTACTACTGGTATTCACCAGAGCCCGCCGCAAAGCGGGATGGTCTTGCAGCGGCGGTAGTAACCAGGTCGTATCCACTAGCAACGGCTCAACCTCTCTGACTGCTGAAGATAGGCGCGGTACAAGGGAGTAGACAAGAGCAAGGTCGGACGTAGCAGAAGGTCGGGGCAGGCAGCAAGGATCGTAGTCAGGGGCAACGGCAAGAGGTCTGGAACACAGGCTAGGAACACACAAGGAAACGCTTTCACTGGCACGATGGCAACAAGATCCGGCGAGGGAGTGCAGGGGAAGTGAGGTATACATAGGGAGTGCACAGGTGAACACACTAATTAGAACCACTGCGCCAATCAGGGGCGCAGTGGCCCTTTAAATCACAGAGACCCGGCGCGCGCGCGCCCTAGGGAGCGGGGCCGCGCGCGCCGGGACAAGACCGACGGAGAGCGAGTCAGGTACGGGAGCCGGGGTGCGCATCGCGAGCGGGCGCCACCCGCATCGCGAATCGCATCCCGGCTGGAGGCGGTATCGCAGCGCACCCGGTCAGTGGATCTGACCGGGGCGCTGCAGTAGCGAGGATGTTGCGAGCGCTCCGGGGAGGAGCAGGGACCCGGAGCGCTCGGCGTAACAATGTCACACCAAACTCCAAAAATGGGCTAGACAAAATTATTGGCACCCTTAACTTAATATTTGGTTGCACACCCTTAAAAATAAAAATAACTGAAAACCGTTGCTTCCTATAACCATCAATAAGCTTCTTACACCTCTCAGCTGGAATGTTGGACTTCTCTTCCTTTGCAAACTGCTCCAGGTCTCTCTTACTGGAAGGGTACCCTTTCCCAACAGCAATTTTAAGATCTCTCCACAGGTGTTCAATGGGATTTAGATCTGGACTCATGGCTGCCACTTCAGAACTCTCCAGCGCTTTGTTGCCATCCATTTCTATATGCTTTTTGACATATGTTTGGGGGTGATTGGGGGAGATTTATCAATACCTGTCCAGAGAAAAAGTTGCCCAGTTGCCCATAGCAACCAATCAGATTGCTTCTTTCATTTTTGAAAAAGTCTCTGAAAAATGAAAGAAGCAATCTTATTGTTTGCTATGGGCAACTCAGCAACTTTGCCTCTGGACAGTTTTGATAAATCTCCCGCATTGTCCTGCTGAAAGACCCAAGATCTGGGATGCAAACCCAGCTTTCTGACACTGGGCTGTACAGATTGACCCAAAATCGGTTGGTAATCCTCAGATTTCATGATGCCTTGTACACATTCAAGGCATCCAGTGCCAGAGGCAGCAAAACAACCTCAAAACATCATTTAACCTCTACCATATTTCACTGTAGGTGCAGTGTTCTTTTCTTTGTAGGCCTCATTCCATTTTCGGTAAACAGTAGAATGATGTGCTTTACCAAAAAGCTCTATCTTGGTCTCATCTGTCCTCAAGACGCTTTCCCAGAAGGATTTTGGCTTATTCAAGTTCATTTTGGCAAAATGTAGTCTTGCTTTGTTATGTCTCTGTGTCAGCAGTGGGGTCCTCCTGGGTCTCCTGCATAGCGTTTCATTTCATTTAAATGTCGACGGATAGTTCGCGCTTACACTGATGTTCACCGAGCCTGCAGGACAGCTTGAATATCTTTGGAACTTGTTTGGGGCTGCTTATCCACCATCTGGACTATCCTGCGTTGACACCTTTCATCAATTTTTCTCTTCCGTCCACGCCCAGGGAGATTAGCTACAGTGCCATGGGTTGCAAACTTCTTGATAATGTTGATCTCTGGAGATGGATTTGTAACCTTGAGATTGTTGATATTTTCGACAATTTTGGTTCTCACGTCCTCAGACAGTTCTCTTCTCTTTCTGTTGTCAATGCTTAGTTTGTCACACACAGACACACAATGCAAAGACTAAGTGAACTTCTCTCCTTTTTTATCTGCTTTTAGGTGTGATTTTTATATTGCCCACACCTGTTACTTGCCCCAGGTGAGTTTAAAGTAGCATCACATGCTTGAAACAATCTTATTTTTCCACAATTTTGAAAGGGTGCCAATAATTTTGTCCAGCCCATTTTTGGAGTTTGCTTTTTTCCTCCTTTTTTTGGTTTAGTTCCAATACACACAAAGGGAATAAACTTGTGTATAGCAAAACATGTGTTACTGCAATTCTTTTCTGTGAGAAATACTTGGTGCCAACATTTTCTGGCATGATTGTGTGTGTGTGTGTGTATATATATATATATATATATATATATATATATATACAGTAACCCCCGATATGCGATGGCCCCGACATATGATAAAATCGACATACGATGGCCTCTCATACGATGCTTTTATATGTCGGGGCCATCGCATTAACTGCTATCCGACAGCGCAAAATGCTTAAGCTGCTGTCGGATAGCAGTTTAAGCATCCCGGACAGGTTCACTTACATATCCCTGCTGCTCCGGGTCCACTTCGCGATCCTCCGGCGTCTTCTGTATCTTCTCCAGGGTCCGGGCCTCGCTTTCCGGCGTCGTAATTACGTCAGTGCGCACACCGTGCCGGCGCAGCAGCGTAATAACTTTACCAGAAAGCGAGGCCAGGACCCTGCAGAAGATGCGGAAGAAGCTGGAGGATCCCGAAGAAGACACCGGATCAGCGGGACAGCATCGGGAGCCCCTGGGACAGCATCGGGAGCGGTGAGGACGCGGTCCGGAGCGGCAGGGACAGGTGAGTGTAACTTCCTATACTTTACAATGCACAGATCCCTCAACATATGATGGATTCGACAAACGATGGGTCGTTTGGAACGAATTACCATCGTATGTTGAGGGACCACTGTATATATACAGTATAAGAGGATTATTTGACAAAGCCCATCCTCCATGCTGTTTTGCTCCCTTCTTTCCCCATTCCCTTCGTGTAAGAGGAATTTCTTGTTCTAGCCAACGCCTAAATACCTAAGAGAATGGCATGCCTTATATGGTATGGCAAGGCTATACACACCTCCCTAGTGAGGGCGGGAACATATGCTAATTGCAATGTCTATATAACTGGATAACTGCCAAATAAAGTTCGAGAAGTATTCACACCTGACAGAGTGTCCGTTTGATTTACTTTTGTACATGCATTCTGATAACGAATTTGGAAAGGGGTCAGATATTTACTAGGTCACTGATAAAATCCATATCAAACCTAGCCGAATAACTCTTCTGGGTCCCGTTGGTTGGTACCCAGCTTTTGCAGGAAGAGATTAAATGGTTAAATACGATGTTGATAAAATGACAGGTCTTGGCACTGAAGACAGATGGTCATATAGCACATCCAATACTGTGCCAAGCCTGTAGTTATGAGCCACACTCCTCCGTACACAACACTTCACGTCTGTGCCATCTTCCAATGACATTTCAAGCTGCGTATTCCACACAATAACACAACCGGTCAGCCAGTATCACGGCTTCTACGGGAAGCAAGAACCTTATCACATTCAACATTTGCCAACTTTTCTGCCACTTTTCCTCAGCGTGCGAAATAGGTAGAGCCGTATAACATACAGATGAGATGGAGAAGAACACAGGATTGTTCTACGTCTCCTTCTTCTGTTTAGATATCTGGCACCGAGATATTTCTGAGCAAATGTGCTGCCCGGACGGATGTGTCAGGTACATCGATTGGAAAAGAAAATAAGGAATGTATAAAAGGTGTAGAGAAAGATTTACGGTCCATGTAGAATGAGATAGGAGGGAAAATGAGCAAAAAGCCATTTGAGTAATGACATTTAACTTCATATCCAATGAAAGGAAGCATCAAAATGACAGTCACAGCCAAATAGCCTAAAAGTATTGAAGAATTTCAGAAAAATACCACTGTGAATAAACATTCAGAAGTCTCCGAGATCCTCTATTCTTCTTGCTCTACTGCCTGCACTAGGCTTACCTAGCTAAAATATTTAAAGGGAGTTCCTGGGAAAAATAAATATTAATGACCTATAAACAGAATAGGCCTTCAATAGTAAATTGGTGGGATGCCAATACCCAGCACCCCCACGAATCTGCCTAATCCCTTGCACTATTCTGTACTGTTTTTGCTATATTTTGTATTGTACTTGTGTTTACACCTGGTATTAGAGATGAGCTAATCGAATCTGAAGAAGTCGAATTCATTCGAATTTCATGAAAAATTCAATTCGGACCGAATCCGAACTTCGATTCTAAATAACAAATTTCTTCATTAGCGACACCTCTGTGATCGTCCTGTACATAGGCGTGCGCAGCCTATTGCATTAGGGTGTGCACCCTAAAGCACAAACTCACGCCACGCGCGTGCATATATGTATATATACGCACACATACACACAGTTAGTATAGTTCCCCCACATTAGGTGCAGTATAGTCCCCCCACATTAGGTGCAGTATAGTTTCCTCCACATTAGGTGCAGTATAGTTTTCCTCACATTAGGTGCAGTATAGTTTCCTCCACATTAGGTGCAGTATAGTTTCCCCCACATTAGGTGCAGTATAGTTTCCCCACATTAGGTGCAGTATAGTTCCCCCACATTAGGTGCAGTATAGTTCCCCCACATTAGGTGCAGTATAGTTCCCCCACATTTGGTGCAGTATAGTTCCCCCACATTTGGTGCAGTATAGTTCCCCCACATTAGGTGCAGTATAGTTTCCCCCACATTAGGTGCAGTATAGTTTCCCCCACATTAGGTGCAGTATAGTTTCCCCCACATTAGTTGCAGCATAGTTTCCCCCACATTAGGTGCAGTATACTTTCCCCCACATTAGGTGCAGTATACTTTCCCCCACATTAGGTGCAGTATACTTTCCCCCACATTAGGTGCAGTATAGTTTTCCCCACATTAGGTGCAGTATAGTCCCCCACATTAGGTGCAGTATAGTTTCCCCCACATTAGTTGCAGCATAGTTTCCCCCACATTAGGTGCAGTATACTTTCCCCCACATTAGGTGCAGTATACTTTCCCCCACATTAGGTGCAGTATACTTTCCCCCACATTAGGTGCAGTATAGTTTTCCCCACATTAGGTGCAGTATAGTTTCCCCCACATTAGGTGCAGTATAGTTTCCCACATTAGGTGCAGTATAGTTTCCCCCACATTAGGTGCAGTATAGTTTCCCCCACATTAGGTGCAGTATAGTTTCCCACATTAGGTGCAGTATAGTTTCCCCCACATTAGGTGCAGTATAGTTTCCCACATTAGGTGCAGTATAGTTTCCCCCACATTAGGTGCAGTATAGTTTTCCCCACATTAGGTGCAGTATAGTTTCCCCCACATTAGGTGCAGTATAGTTTCCCCCACATTAGGTGCAGTATAGTTTCCTCCACATAGTTTCCCCCACACCAGCTCGTGTTGGTCACTTACCATTCCGGCCGGCGCGCGCATCCTCTTCCTTCCTTCCTTCTCCGCTCCTCTGTTGCTATGGGCGCACGCACGGGACGTCAATGACGTCCCTGCGTGCGCTACTTCCCGGCGGCCCCTGCGTTTTGAAAGTTAACACGGGGCCACTGTAGAAAGGTAACCGGGACATCCTTGTGTCCCGAAAAGATCTTTCGGGACACAGGGATGTCCCGAATGTGACGGGGGGGTCCTCTGCGGGCTGCTCATGGTGGCCTCGGATGCCTCCCTGGGCTTGATTAGGGTGTGCCTGGGCACACCCGGCACACCCCGTGCGCACGCCTATGGTCCTGTATAATGTATAGATGCGAACACAGATTTTATGCAACGGTATTGAACATAACAGTCTTTTCAAGAGTGAACCGGTACACAGGTTCCTCACAGGTTTGCTGGGACTTGGAAGCAATGAGCTTTTGATGCTAGCCCCTGTGCTACTATTTTAGAATATTTGAGCTGATAGTAGTCACACAGGATTCAGTAGTTTGAGCTTTGGTAACGCACGTTTTGTGGCTGCTGGATGTTATGCTTCAGGCCTAGCTTGAATTGATGCTGATGCTGAGATGTTGTGTTTGCTTGATAATCCGGAACTAAGGACTAGAATTTAGTGGCTGCAGCCCCTTATATATTAAAAGGGCTGGGCAAAAGCTCATTGGTTGGCAAACCTGTAAGTCCTAACCCAGTGAACTCTGGGTACATCACATGACCTCCAAAGGTCCTTAAGCATTATATACATTACAACTGTGTATTACAAGACCACTAAGGTCCTGTACATATATTTCCTATACATTAAATTAATATGTACACACTTTACTTAAGACGAGTAGGGGTAAGCACTACAGGAGAGCCCTATGGACATGGAGGGATTCTAGCTGCGGGGGACCTTAGAGAAGGGACAGGACCAGGTCCTGTACCGGGACACCACAAAAGCACACTGGCGGCCATATTTACAGAGCTTCTGTGTATGTGTGACGTACCTCTAGGTATGGTTAGTACAGGAAGTCACATTAGACGCCGACACCGGCGCACATACACAGGTGTGCTCGCGCTGATTCTTACCTTCAGGTGTGTACCATTCAATATCTCTATTCTATTGGCTCCCCCTTACATAAATACCATCCCCACCTGTTGCCCACCACTCGTGGACAATGCCTGATCGGCAAAACGCGTTGGAGGTGTGGTGGCTAACTGGGGTTTGGGGAGACACTGATCGCTGTGTATACTCTGCTTGCATGTTTGGTTGCTGGTTTTTTCTTGACCTATAGGTATTTCCCTATCAGTCTCTATCCTTTTGGTGTAAGTGCACTTGCCATTTTATTCAGTATGGATCTAGATGATCCACTGCCTACTTAGGATGATATGGTTGATTCATGGTTTGGCATTTACATTGACACATGTCCACAGTTTTGCATGTTCTGATAATACAGGTCCGTCCATGTGTCCAACCACCAGTGTACATACTTCTCTTTTGAGTCTGTTACGTGTGGATCTTATATGCATGCTACATGGAGTATACGCTTGCTAAACCCCACTAGTATCTCTCCCCTTCCTCAGTACCCATCTCTGTTTTCTCTATACCCCTTGTTGAGTTTTACACTTTTTTAAACTGTATGTCATTCTTTGATTAACCCCTTAAGGACCAGGGTTTTTTCCGTTTTTGCTTTTTTGTGTTTTGCTCCTTGCCTTTAAAAAATCATAACTCTTTCAATTTTGCACCTAAAAATCCATATGATTGCTTATTTTTTGCTCCACCAATTCTACTTTATAATGACATCAGTCATTTTGCCCAAAAATCTACAGTGAAACAGAAAAAAAAATCATTGTGCGACAAAATTGAAAAAAACCCCGCCGTTTTGTAACTTTTGGGGGCTTCCGTTTCTATGTAGTACATTTTTCGGTAAAAATGACAACTTATCTTTGTTCTGTAGGTCCATACGATTAAAATGATACCCTACTTATATAGGTTTGATTTTGTCGTACTTCTGGAAAAAATCATAACTACATGCAGGAAAATTAATACGTTTAAAATTGTCATCTTCTGACCCCTATAACTTTTTTATTTTTCCATGTATGGGGCGGTATGAGGGCTCATTTTTTGCGCCGTGATCTGAAGTTTTCAAGGGTACCATTTTTGCATTGATAGGACTTATTGAATTGAATTGACTTTGGAATTTTTTTGCGCGCACGCCATTGACCGAGCGGTTTAATTAATGACATATTTTTATATTTCGGACATTTCCGCACGCGGTGATACCATATATGTTTATTTTTATTTACACTGTGTTTTTTTTTTTAAATGGGAAAAGGGGGGTGATTCAAACTTTTAATAGGGGAGGGGTTAAATGATATTCATTCACTTTTTTTTTTTTTTCACTTTTTTTTTGCAGTGTTATAGCTCCCATAGGGACATATAACACTGCACACACTGATCTTCATCATTGATCACTGGTTTCTCATAGGAAACCAGTGATCGATGATTCTGCCGCATGAGTGCTCATGCCTGGATCTCAGGCACTGAGCAGTCATTTGGCGATCGGACAGCGAGGAGGCAGGTAGGGGCCCTCCCGCTGTCCTGTCAGCTGTTCGGGATGCTGCGATTTCGCCGCGGCTATCCCGAACAGCCCACTGAGTTAACCGGCAGCTTTCACTTTTGCTTTTAGCCGCGCGGCTCAGCTCTGAGCGCGCGGCTAAAGGGTTAATAGCGCGCGATGCCGCGATCGGCGCTGCGCGCTATTAGAGGCGGGTCCTGGCTTCACTATGACGCCGGGCCCGCCCTGATATGATGCGGGGTTACAGTGTAACCCCGCGTTATATCACCGGAGCAGGACCAAGGACGTACCAGTACGTCCTTGGTCCTTAAGGGGTTAATAAAGACAATTTTACTCTATGCTTTGATCATTATAATGGTTGTTTTCTCTCTTTGGTAAATATTGTATAAATGCACCACTAGACCTTTATTCACATCAGTACTGTATACTAGACACCGCTTTTTGCTTCTTAAATAGGTGATATATATACCTAGTATAGCCGGAAAACACCACTGACTGTCCGCTGTCTCTAATATTATGTCTTCTCAATATCTGAAACTGAACTTCTTATGTTTCCACCATCTATTAATCTACATAAAACTGATAATTGCATTTCACTGTGTGCTACTACTATTAAATGGGCACTGTCAGATCCAAAAACTTTTTGTTGTTACTGATGAAAATTAAAGACCTTGTGTTATAAGGTTGTTTAAAAAAATTTGAATATTTAATAAAGAAAACGGCCCCTGAAAATCCCACTCATAGGGGTCCCTATACCTACTGGGACACTAATCAGTCCTGCGTTAGCTTGTCCATGAGTCATGGACAAGAGATGACTGATGGACAAGGCTGCATGAGTAGACACACCAATCACCTCCCACCACCACAAGGAGGGGCACGTCCCTCTTCCCACACACCAATCATCTTCCACCACCACAAGGAGGGACACGCCCCCTCCTACCACACACCAATCACCTCCCACCACCACAAGGGAGGGACACTCCCCCTTCCCCTGAGAGGATTTCTAACACAGTGAGCTAATGAAAAGAGGGATTTTTATAATAAATATAGGTGATAGAGGCATAAAAAATAGATGTACATGGTCAGGATTAGGTACTGAGTAACATTCATTTTTTTTGTTGTGGGATCTGACAGATACGCTTTAACTCCTCCTTGGGATTGTGTTAAAGTATATTCTGTCTATCATACCCCACATTCAATTCATTTCACTGATATAAAACCTGCATCTCAAAATTTTTTCCTAAATCTGCTCTTTTCTTATGGTAGAAACAGCTAAAGCTCTTATTGTTGCTCTGATATATTCTCATCTCGACTCTTTATGAATGGATCCTACCTTCTCCAAACTCTCTCCTCTTCGGTCTGTCCTAAATGAAGAAGCCAGGCTGATCTTCTGGTCCAGCCACTATGCCAATATCTCCCAACCCCCACCAATGTGCCCGTCATTGCACTGCAGTGGTTACCTATTCACTTTAAAATTCAATATAAAGCAGATCAGCCTATGGCTGACTGCACTGTGCTTACATAAGAAGGATCATATATTGATGTAAAATAGAGAAAATGTAGTGACAAGTAGGGACTCCGCTTGGTCTGTTGACCCCTATGGCTATGCCATGAGGACGCCGCAGAATACTATTGATGTTATCCCAACAGATACCCACAGCATGGTGTGAACAGCCCCTAGCTGTACTCCCTAGCCTGCCTACCCTCATATATCGGTGGTAGAGGGTGTCATAAGGGCAAATGGAATTGCCCTAGGGGTAGATGCATTAACCCCCTGTGTTTGTGACTTCAGGGCATGGTTTATCCTCAATACCACCCGGAGGTATGGCCGCTAGATCCTGGGCTAGGCACGGGGGCATTAATGACTCAGAGGCCAAGTTACGGAACAACTGCAGCTTTATTGAGTTAGACAGGAGGAAAAGTGACTTCAGAGACCTTAGCGCTTGCTGAGACTTGCAGTGGACTTGGACAATTTTGGTGCAGGCTACTCTGACTAGATATAAGATAATTTCGACTGACTTGACTGGGACTGACTATACCCTGTTTGTAGCTTACTTGTAGACTTGTGGCTGCTTGACTGACTTGAGGCCTCCTATGGACTCCAGACACACTCCTAGGACTTGACCTTGCTGCAACTCAGCATAAGCAGGAAGAGCATAAGAGAGTGAGCTAGCTTCACCCAGGGCTTTTATGGGGGCGACTAGGAGGGGTCCCATAGGTAACCCTTAGGTCACATGGTCACTGATACCTCACTGGGTTACAATCACATGAGAACTGTTCTGAAAGACATAACACTTTACAAGCATAATACACTGAATAACATTTATGCAAATGAATATAAAAAGGGAACAGGTGCAGGGGGGGGGCCCAGGGGACACTGAAGGGAGGCTGCCTGACAGGGCAGCGAGGGTACAACTCCTGTACCGGGCCACCACATATCCATACACAGAGGTCTGGCAGGTGTATAGATGGCAGTTCATGTACTAAAATCAGAAAGTAAAGTGAATTGTAAGGCTGTAATATATCAAAATACTGTATAACAAACAGCAGAGCAATTATAATTAGAATGCAATACCTTCTAAAGTCTCAAACTGTAACCCTTGTTACGCCGAGCGCTCCGGGTCCCCGCTCCTCCCCGGAGCGCTCGCTTCACTCTCCCCGCGGCAGCGCTCCGGTCACGTCCTCTGACCCGGGGCGCTGCGATTCCGCTGCCAGCCGGGATGCGATTCGCGGTGCGGGTAGCGCCCGCTCGCGATGCGCACCCCGGCTCCCCTACCTGACTCGCTCTCCGTCTGTTCTGTCCCGGCGCGCGCGGCCCCGCTCCCTAGGGCGCGCGCGCGCCGGGTCTCTGCGATTTAAAGGGCCACTGCGCCGCTGATTGGCGCAGTGGTTCCAATCAGTGTGTTCACCTGTGCACTTCCCTATATCACCTCACTTCCCCTGCACTCCCTTGCCGGATCTTGTTGCCTTAGTGCCAGTGAAAGCGTTCCTTGTGTGTTCCTTGCCTGTGTTTCCAGACCTTCTGCCGTTGCCCCTGACTACGATCCTTGCTGCCTGCCCCGACCTTCTGCTACGTCCGACCTTGCTTTTGCCTACTCCCTTGTACCGCGCCTATCTTCAGCAGCCAGAGAGGTGAGCCGTTGCTAGTGGATACGACCTGGTCACTACCGCCGCAGCAAGACCATCCCGCTTTGCGGCGGGCTCTGGTGAAAACCAGTAGTGGCTTAGAACCGGTCCACTAGCACGGTCCACGCCAATCCCTCTCTGGCACAGAGGATCCACTACCTGCCAGCCGGCATCGTGACAGTAGATCCGGCCATGGATCCCGCTGAAGTTCCTCTGCCAGTTGTCGCTGACCTCACCACGGTGGTCGCCCAGCAGTCACAACAGATAGCGCAACAAGGCCAACAGCTGTCTCAACTGACCGTTATGCTACAACAGTTACTACCACAGCTTCAGCAGTCATCTCCTCCGCCAGCTCCTGCACCTCCTCCGCAGCGAGTGGCCGCTCCTGGGATACGCTTATCCTTGCCGGATAAATTTGATGGGGACTCTAAGTTTTGCCGTGGCTTTCTTTCCCAATGTTCCCTGCATCTGGAGATGATGTCGGACCTGTTTCCCACTGAAAGGTCTAAGGTGGCTTTCGTAGTCAGCCTTCTGTCCGGAAAAGCCCTGTCATGGGCCACACCGCTCTGGGACCGCAATGACCCCGTCACTGCCTCTGTACACTCCTTCTTCTCGGAAATCCGAAGTGTCTTTGAGGAACCTGCCCGAGCCTCTTCTGCTGAGACTGCCCTGTTGAACCTGGTCCAGGGTAATTCTTCCGTTGGCGAGTATGCCGTACAATTCCGTACTCTTGCTTCAGAATTGTCCTGGAATAATGAGGCCCTCTGCGCGACCTTCAAAAAAGGCCTATCCAGCAACATTAAAGATGTTCTGGCCGCACGAGAAATTCCTGCTAATCTACATGAACTTATTCACCTAGCCACTCGCATTGACATGCGTTTTTCCGAAAGGCGTCAGGAACTCCGCCAAGATATGGACTCTGTTCGCACGAGGCGTTTCTTCTCCTCGGCTCCTCTCTCCTCTGGTCCCCTGCAATCTGTTCCTGTGCCTCCCGCCGTGGAGGCTATGCAGGTCGACCGGTCTCGCCTGACACCTCAAGAGAGGACACGACGCCGTATGGAGAACCTCTGCCTGTACTGTGCTAGTACCGAACACTTCCTGAGAGATTGTCCTATCCGTCCTCCCCGCCTGGAAAGACGTACGCTGACTCCGCACAAAGATGAGACAGTCCTTGATGTCTACTCTGCTTCTCCACGTCTTACTGTGCCTGTGCGGATGTCTGCCTCTGCCTTCTCCTTCTCTACAGTGGCCTTCTTGGACTCTGGATCTGCAGGAAATTTTATTTTGGCCTCTCTCGTCAACAGGTTCAACATCCCGGTGACCAGTCTCGCCAGACCCCTCTACATCAATTGTGTAAATAATGAAAGATTGGACTGTACCATACGTTTCCGCACGGAGCCCCTTCTTATGAGCATCGGATCTCATCATGAGAGGATTGAACTTTTGGTCCTCCCCAATTGCACCTCGGAAATTCTCCTTGGACTTCCCTGGCTTCAACTTCATTCCCCTACCCTGGATTGGTCCACTGGGGAGATCAAGAGTTGGGGGTCCTCTTGTTCCAAGAACTGTCTAAAACCGGTTCCCAGTAACCCTTGCCGTAACTCTGTGGTTCCTCCAGTAACCGGTCTCCCTAAGGCCTATATGGACTTCGCGGATGTTTTCTGCAAAAAACAAGCTGAGACTCTACCTCCTCACAGGCCTTATGATTGCTCTATCGACCTCCTCCCGGGCACTACTCCACCCCGGGGCAGAATTTATCCTCTCTCTGCCCCAGAGACTCTTGCCATGTCCGAATATGTCCAGGAGAATCTAAAAAAGGGCTTTATCCGTAAATCCTCCTCTCCTGCCGGAGCCGGATTTTTCTTTGTGTCCAAAAAAGATGGCTCCCTACGTCCATGCATTGACTACCGCGGTCTTAATAAAATCACGGTTAAGAACCGCTACCCCTTACCCCTCATCTCTGAACTCTTTGATCGCCTCCAAGGTGCCCACATCTTCACTAAATTGGACTTAAGAGGCGCCTATAACCTCATCCGCATCAGAGAGGGGGACGAGTGGAAAACGGCATTTAACACCAGAGATGGACACTTTGAGTATCTGGTCATGCCCTTTGGACTGTGCAACGCCCCTGCCGTCTTCCAAGACTTTGTCAATGAAATTTTTCGTGATCTGTTATACTCCTGTGTTGTTGTATATCTGGACGATATCCTAATTTTTTCTGCCAATCTAGAAGAACACCGCCAGCATGTCCGTATGGTTCTTCAGAGACTTCGTGACAACCAACTCTATGCCAAAATTGAGAAATGTCTGTTTGAATGCCAATCTCTTCCTTTTCTAGGATATTTGGTCTCTGGCCAGGGACTACAGATGGATCCAGACAAACTCTCTGCCGTCTTAGATTGGCCACGCCCCTCCGGACTCCGTGCTATCCAACGCTTTTTGGGGTTCGCCAATTATTACAGGCAATTTATTCCACATTTTTCTACCATTGTGGCTCCTATCGTGGCTTTAACCAAAAAAAATGCTGATCCCAAGTCCTGGCCCCCTCAAGCAGAAGACGCCTTTAAACGACTCAAGTCTGCCTTTTCTTCGGCTCCCGTCCTCTCCAGACCTGACCCTTCCAAACCCTTCCTATTGGAGGTTGATGCCTCCTCAGTGGGAGCTGGAGCTGTTCTTCTACAAAAAAATTCTTCCGGGCATGCTGTCACTTGTGGTTTTTTCTCTAGGACCTTCTCTCCAGCGGAGAGGAACTACTCCATCGGGGATCGAGAGCTTCTAGCCATTAAATTAGCACTTGAGGAATGGAGGCATCTGCTGGAGGGATCAAGTTCTCCTGTTATTATCTACACCGACCACAAGAACCTCTCCTACCTCCAGTCTGCCCAACGGCTGAATCCTCGCCAGGCCCGGTGGTCTCTGTTCTTTGCCCGATTTAATTTTGAGATTCACTTTCGTCCTGCCGATAAGAACATTAGGGCCGATGCTCTCTCTCGTTCCTCGGATGCCTCAGAAGTTGAACTCTCTCCGCAACACATCATTCCACCTGACTGCCTGATCTCCACTTCTCCTGCCTCCATCAGGCAGACTCCTCCAGGAAAGACCTTTGTTTCTCCTCGCCAACGCCTCGGAATCCTCAAATGGGGTCACTCCTCCCATCTCGCAGGTCATGCGGGTATCAAGAAATCTGTGCAACTCATCTCCCGCTTCTATTGGTGGCCGACTCTGGAGACGGATGTTGTGGACTTTGTGCGAGCCTGCACTATCTGTGCCCGGGATAAGACTCCTCGCCAGAAGCCCGCTGGTTTTCTTCATCCTCTGCCTGTCCCCGAACAGCCTTGGTCTCTGATTGGTATGGATTTTATTACTGACTTACCCCCATCCCATGGCAACACTGTTATTTGGGTGGTCGTTGATCGATTCTCCAAAATGGCACATTTCATCCCTCTTCCTGGTCTTCCTTCTGCGCCTCAGTTGGCTAAACAATTTTTTGTACACATTTTTCGTCTTCACGGGTTGCCTACGCAGATTGTCTCGGATAGAGGCGTCCAATTCGTGTCTAAATTGCGGAGGGCTCTCTGTAAACAACTCAAGATTAAATTAAATTTTTCTTCTGCATATCATCCCCAGTCCAATGGACAAGTAGAAAGGATTAACCAGATCTTGGGTGATTATTTGCGACATTTTGTTTCCTCCCGCCAGGATGACTGGGCAGATCTCCTCCCATGGGCCGAATTCTCGTATAACTTCAGGGTCTCTGAGTCTTCCTCCAAATCCCCATTTTTCGTGGTGTACGGCCGTCACCCTCTTCCCCCCCTCCCTACTCCCTTGCCCTCTGGTCTGCCCGCTGTGGATGAAATTTCTCGTGACCTTTCCATCATATGGAGAGAGACCCAAAATTCTCTCTTACAGGCTTCATCACGCATGAAGAAGTTCGCGGATAAGAAAAGAAGAGCTCCCCCCGTTTTTTCCCCTGGAGACAAGGTATGGCTCTCCGCTAAATATGTCCGCTTCCGTGTCCCTAGCTACAAGTTGGGACCACGCTATCTTGGTCCTTTCAAAATTTTGTGTCAAATTAATCCTGTCTCTTATAAACTTCTTCTTCCTCCCTCTCTTCGTATCCCTAATGCCTTTCACGTCTCTCTTCTCAAACCACTCATCCTCAACCGTTTTTCTCCCAAATCTGTCCCTCCCACTCCTGTTTCCGGCTCCTCGGACATCTTCTCGGTCAAAGAAATTTTAGCTGCCAAAAAGGTCAGAGGAAAAAATTTTTTTTTAGTGGACTGGGAGGGTTGTGGTCCTGAAGAGAGATCCTGGGAACCTGAGGACAACATCCTAGACAAAAGTCTGCTCCTCAGGTTCTCAGGCTCTAAGAAGAGGGGGAGACCCAAGGGGGGGGGGTACTGTTACGCCGAGCGCTCCGGGTCCCCGCTCCTCCCCGGAGCGCTCGCTTCACTCTCCCCGCGGCAGCGCTCCGGTCACGTCCTCTGACCCGGGGCGCTGCGATTCCGCTGCCAGCCGGGATGCGATTCGCGGTGCGGGTAGCGCCCGCTCGCGATGCGCACCCCGGCTCCCCTACCTGACTCGCTCTCCGTCTGTTCTGTCCCGGCGCGCGCGGCCCCGCTCCCTAGGGCGCGCGCGCGCCGGGTCTCTGCGATTTAAAGGGCCACTGCGCCGCTGATTGGCGCAGTGGTTCCAATCAGTGTGTTCACCTGTGCACTTCCCTATATCACCTCACTTCCCCTGCACTCCCTTGCCGGATCTTGTTGCCTTAGTGCCAGTGAAAGCGTTCCTTGTGTGTTCCTTGCCTGTGTTTCCAGACCTTCTGCCGTTGCCCCTGACTACGATCCTTGCTGCCTGCCCCGACCTTCTGCTACGTCCGACCTTGCTTTTGCCTACTCCCTTGTACCGCGCCTATCTTCAGCAGCCAGAGAGGTGAGCCGTTGCTAGTGGATACGACCTGGTCACTACCGCCGCAGCAAGACCATCCCGCTTTGCGGCGGGCTCTGGTGAAAACCAGTAGTGGCTTAGAACCGGTCCACTAGCACGGTCCACGCCAATCCCTCTCTGGCACAGAGGATCCACTACCTGCCAGCCGGCATCGTGACAACCCTCCAGTTGTTGCTGGGAGTTGAAGTTTTGCTGCATCTGGAGGGCCACAGTTTAAGACTAATGATGAGCAGCAGGGGCCATATTCGAATTCCGCAATATTTCGTGAATATATTGACGATTATTCATCCTATGTTCGCGAAATTCACATATTCGCTATGTTCATTCACTTTTTTTTTGTGTGAAAATTTGCATGAAAAATTCACATAAAAATTTGCATGTGAACAAAACAAAAAAAATACGAATATTCGTTGTTACGAATATTTAGCACTATATTCTAAATATTTGCGAAATCGCGAAGTGACGATATTCGCTATAAGAATTCGCATTACGAATATTCGTGCTCAACACTATTTAAGACCACTGGTCTACTAGGACAATCTAGGCCCGACCTGACTCCCCAAAGGTCCCAGCTGTTGCCTGTCCAGGCATGCTGGGAGTTGAAATTTTGCAACATCTCAATGGCCACAGTTTGACACCACTGGTCCTATAAGACAATCTAGGCCTGGCCTGACTCCCCAAAGGTCCCAGCCAATGGCAGTCTTGGCATGCTGGGAGTTGGAGGTTTGCATCATCTGGAGGGCCACAGGTTGAGACCACTGGTCTAAACAGAACATCAAGGCTTATGCACACATCACGGTTTTCTCATTGTTATGCCCATATCACCAATAAATGTGACACATGAATAAACCGTAAACTCTTCTTGTACATTCAGCTGCTTATTTATAAGATAGGGCCAGGGACTATTGATAGTATTCAGAATATTGAACAGTCTAGATGGGCTGAATGGTTCTTATCTGCCGACACATTCTCCACTCCATCCAGAGTGACAGAGACAACCAGTTGGTCATCCTAGACCATGTGAAGTTGTCTCCTACCCGGTCCGGATATACCTATGCTCTCACCATGGTGGATCACTACTTCAAGTGGGTTGTCGTTGTACCCATCAAAGATCTCACAGCCAAGATGGTGGCCCAGATGTTCTACTCTAAGTGGGTGCAAGCCCCTGGATGTCCTCAATCTGTCTTAACTGATCGTGGAACGGCCTTTGAGGCCCAACTCTTCCAAGAACTATGTCAATTCCACGACTGCAAGAAACTCCGAACCACCCCCTATCACCCTCAAGGAAATGGGCTCTGTGAGCGGATCAATCAATTCTTCATTCACATGCTGCTAACAGCCTGTGTCACAACAAGAGGAATGGCCCTGGTTGCTACCCGAGTTGCTGGAGATTTTCAACAATACTGTGCACTGTTCCACTGGGATGATGGGACGACACGGGCAACTGTCTAAAGATCGGACATTCGGGTTGCAAACCCTGATCAACAATTCTTCTCAAGCATCCCTTGAGTGGGTTTCTGATCATCAAAGGAGGATTCAAGAGGCCAAAGAAATTGTTGGTAAGAAGATGGGCGAGGCCCGACAAAGGCAGCAAAATGACTACAACCGCCATGCCACAGCCAAACCACTCCAGGTGGGTGACAAAGTCTGGTTACGAAAATTCCCAAGAACGTACAAATTGGATTCCATCTGGGAAACGGAGCCCTACACGGTGATGGCTATACCCTAACCTGAGTCGGATGTTTACGAAGTTCAGAAGCCTGGGTATGAGTCACAAGACATCCACCGAAATGTATCAAGATCTGCCTAAAGGCAGATCTACCAATACTCCCATCACCGCCTCCTCCAGATGTCAGACCCGCGAGGGAATATGTTCCTCCTGGTGAAGGGATTCATCCATCTATGGATTTCCCTATGTTCTCCACAAGTCAGCCATCATTCATCTGTTTGCCTCCAGCACCTGGGTTGGTCCAGCCAAGATTAGTCAACACGCCAGCTCCTGTTCCATCTCCGTTGGCTCCAGCTCATGTGCCTGCCCCCAGAGTGCCAGTAATAACTCCAACCTCTCCAGCTCATGTATTAGTGGTCCCGAATCCAGCAACTCCTGAACAGATTTCGTCTCCTGTGTTGCTGAAGAGCCTGCTGAGGTTTCCGAAGTTCCGTCAGTTCCTGATTCTCCAGAGGTGGTGCTGCACAGATCCCAAAGGTCCCCACAAGACAATTACCTGCTAGGTATAGAGAGTAAAGTACCCATGTGAATAAAAGTTATTAGTCTCATTGTAGAATAACTCATTTTATGTACAGATAGTCAGTAATGTACATAGTATATTGTGTGAATCTGACATAGTCAAATATCACATGTTTAGTCAGGACTGTAGCTAAATAGCCATGTATTCAGTCCACATCAGTCAACACATGTCTAATGTCTATTATTTCGTGTCCACTATGCACAGGGTTCTCTTGTGGCCAGAGAGTTCTCCTGAAAGACGTAAGTGGCACGTAAAATGACAGAGCTAATGGCTTGATTTATCAAACTGTGTGAGAGAAAAATTAGAGGGATTTTCCCACAGCAACCATTCACAGCTCAGCTAATAAGCTCTGGTAAAGTGAAAGCTGAGCTATGATTGGCTGCTGTGGGAAAAAGGATCTCAAATATATTTTCATCTCCAATTATCCCAGTTTTCAAATCCCCAAAGATGGAGCATGTAAGGACGATGATTGTAATGCCACATGGACTCTTCCCCAGTTCATCAGCCCTGTGAAGGACATTGGTGCAAATGCATCAGGAACTGTTCTGTTGTTTCATGGTCCTCAGTGGCCACTTTATATTCATCCACCCTCCAGGACTGGGTTCCGAGGACAGCTGTTGTTAAGAAGGGGAGTTTGTGGTGGCCCAGTACAGTTGCACCCCTGTACCCTCGCTGTCATGTCTGGCGGACTCTATTGCAGTGTCCCCTGAGTTCCCACTTAAGCTGAGTATGCTAAATGGTTAACAAGTGCCTTATATTATTTAATGCAATGTACATATGATGTTATGCCTTTAAATGCTGGTACTAAGTGTTGTGACCAAGGAAGGTACCAGTGATCAGGTGGCTTATAGGGTGACCTATAGGATCCCTCCAGAGTCTCCCCCTGGGAAGAGCTAGCTTGTGAGTTGTTGCTTAGCTACAGTAAAGTCAAGTCCTAGAGAGAGTGTTTGTTGTCCTGAGTAGACCCAAGGCCTACCACGCAGCCAGGTTTCTACCAATCCAGTGCCCCACAGGTGAAAGTCAAAACCTGGTAAGCTACTTACGGGGTGAAGTCTGTCTTGTCAGTCCTAGTCAAGTCAGTCAAGATCAGTCTTTATAAAGTCAGCCCCTCCCATAGACTTGCATTGAGAGGGCGTGGCCTGACACCAGGAGGGGGGCATGGCCGACCCCCCGCAGCGCGCACACAGCGTTCGAAACTAAATGTTCCAAACGATGCCCAGTGGAGTACCCCTTTAAAACATGACAAAGTTTTTTATTTTTTTAATGTAGGCAGTGTTCTACAGTGTTCATATTGGTGACTAGTATATAAGATGACAAAAGATTCATTGGTGGATCATATAATGCATTGACCACACACATATTCCCCAAAGTTTCTGAGAATAGGGGAGAAGCAATGAATGATTCTTGGACAATGAGATGGAGCCCAGAGAATAAGTGATGGATAACAGCTGGGAAAAGGTGTAAGTGGGACCTGTCATTTTTGTTTTGTGTTTTCTTGATGATAAATTTCTCCTTTAAATCAATAGAAAAGGCATTTATTTTTCTTGTTCTGTCTGATCACGAAGTACATTGTGAACAATACAACAGGATGCTTGATGGGAATAATTATCCTTCTCCATTAGGTGGACTGGAAAGATGCAGCTTTATTGTGTCTTTATGTTGTCAGATGCATTTACATATCTTTTAATTATCACTTTTTACAGATAGCGTAGAGCAATTGTACATATTATACTATAGGCTGAATGGGGAAATGTGCTCCTTATTATCCAGTGATTACGTTGTCACAAATCAAGTGGAAATGGCTCGTGTAAAAAGTAGACATGGGAGCCGCAGAATTACAGAACTAATGCCCAGTGTCCAAAGTAATAGAAGCACCCAGTGCCGAGTAGAGCATAGAATGAAGAAAATAGATGTGTAAACTCCATAGTTTAGAAGTGGGATTTGTTGAACTGAAAAGTTCAGAAACCTTCATTTTGGCTACGAGATGCCATGTTTTCAAAAGCAAGTTTTTCAAACATCTTCTCCTTTAGGGCTGTTTCAGTCAACTATGAGTAAAAAAAAGAAGTCTAGGGGCAATAACAGATGGGTGATTATGTGGTACTCTACGCTGATGATGTGGTAGACAGAAGTGGCTACAGAAGTGGCATCAGTAATGGCAGAAGATGCTAGGCTCAAGCCAAGAAGTTGCTGAGTGTCACAAAAAACATACATAGTAGGAACAAACAAGAAGATTGCAGGGTCACGATGAGAAGTCTCTAAAATACAGTGGAGAAACCAGCCCATAATGGCCAAGAGCTCGTGTGCTCATGTATCTCTGGCTCTTCCGTAGAGATACATGAAGGGGACGTGCAGGGGCAGACTGACAACACTCGGGGCCCCCGGACCAAAAAAAGGCAAGGGCCCCTGCTGGGCTCGGCAGCTCTTCAATCTTCTGCCATGCCCTTATTCCACCCAAATCCCACACACAATAAACTAAAATTTATATATGTAAGAAACACTTTAACGTAGTTACATTTCCATGACCAATAATACTGGTATACAAGGAGTAAATATAAACCACCACACAATAACTGGATAATACCGCCATACTGTACTGAATAAAACCACTACACACAGACCAGTATACTATAAAGGATCTGTATACAATATAAGTGATTATATACAGGACCATATGGCGGTAGATATCAGCTGTACACATGATGTGTATACCATATAAGTGATTACTGTTACAATTTGGGACTCACAATTACGTCTTTTCTGATCAGCGGCGTCCTCTTTCCTTTTCTTCTCCATCCGGATAAGACCGCCATGTAGATCTCTTAACATGTCAGACAAGAACAAACATGTCAGACTCTGCATTTTTCCAGTGCCCTCCCGTCCTTTACACAATCTTTCCATCTGTAGACCCACAAACTGTAATAATCCTTGGTGTCCTGCACAGTAAAAGGGCAGGTAGGTAGGTAGCCAGGTAAATAGGTAACTAGGTAGGTAGATCAGGAAGCCAGATATGTAGGTAGGTGACAAGCAAGGTAGGTAGAGGGTTAGCTAGGTAGTTAGGCAGCCATTTATGAAGGCCAGGTATGTACATAGGTAGCTGGGTATGTAGGTAAGTAGTTAGGCATCCAGGTATATAGTTAGGCAGCCCCCCCTTCCCCATAGGTATAGGCAGCAGAGTTAACCCCCTTCCCTGTAGATATAGGCAGCAGAGTTAACTCCCCTTCCCCAAAGGTATAGGCAGCAGAGTTAGCCCCCCACCCTTCCCCCATAGGTATAGGCAGCAGACTTAACCCCCCTTCCCCATAGGTAAAGGCAGCAGAGTTAACCCCACTTCCCAATAGGTATAGGAACAGAGTTAACCCCCCTTTCTCCTTAGGTATATGCAGCAGAGCCCCCCCCCCTTTCCCCATAGGTATAGGCAGAGTTAACCCTCCCATTCCCCATAGGCATAGGCACAGTTAAACCCCCTTTTACCCATAGGTATAGGCAGAGTTAAACCCCCATTTCCCCATAGGCATAGGCAGAGTTACCCCCCACTTCCCCATAGGTATAGGCAGAGTTTCCCCCACCTTTCACCATAGGTATAGGCAGAGTTACCCCCCCTCCCCCTTTCCCCATGAGTATAGTCAGTTACCCCCCCTCCCCTCCCCCTTTCCCCAGAAGTATAGGCAGAGTTACCCCCCCCCCCTCTTCCCCATAGGTATAGGCAGAGTTACCCCCTCTTCCCCATAGGTATAGGCAGAGTTACCCCCCCTCTTCCCCATAGGTATAGGCAGAGTTACCCCCCCCCCGTTCCCCATAGGTATGGGCAGAGTTACCCACCCTCCCTCTTCAACATAGGAATGGGCATAGTTACCCACCCTCCCTCTTCCCCAAAGGTATAGGCATAGTTACCCACCCCCCGTTCCCTATAGGTATAGGCAGAGTTACCCACCCTCCCTCTTCCCCATAGGTATTGGCATAGTTACCCCCCCCCCCCTTTCCCCATAGGTATAGGCAGAGTTCGTCAGATGGGCTGACAAGCCCTATATCTCGGGTCACAGGTATGTGACAGGTATGTGATCAGCCCCTCCTTTCTCTATACATGCCACTATCTCCTTTTTCACAAAGAGACCACGTGTCCTCTTTATCAACCCACAATGCTTCACTCAAAACCCAGTTAGAAGACAGTTTACCATTCAGTTTTCTCTGCTTATCAAGGTTCTGTTAAAAACTTTCAGTCCCTGAGTGGATTCCTGCCTGGGCTTCAATAACAAAAGCCAAATTATCTACATCCTTGCAGCCAACAGTGTTATATTCTGCTCTTGCGCCTTCAAATTTTCCTTTTTTTTATATATCTCTAAGGTTTTTGTGTTTAATTAGAAATGACTTTTGACATTCTGGAGTTCAGGGAGTGTTTGACTGTATGACGCCATGCGGAGTCGCGGGACATAAACACCAATGGTAGTATACAGTCCCTTATGCCCACACATATATTATGCATGTGGTTTTATCGAGGAGAATAGCTGGTGTCTTAAGGAGGATTAAGGAGCCCAGATGATGAATGATTCTGGCCGTCCATACATTAATAATGACATATAATAAGAAGGTTTCCAATAACATATGTTATCTTTGTGATAACGCATGTGGAGCGTCTGTTAATTGCCTCCCCGCACGGGCCGCCTTACCGCTTGAGTCAGTTTAATAAGTGGCATTCATTTCCATAAACAAACTCATTATTTCCAGGAAATTATGTTTGCCGATTGCTTCCCTGATTTTTTATTTAATGTTTTGCATTTATTAAATGTTATTGTTTATTTGGGGCTTTATATTATTCATGGAAATACAAAGTGATTATTAAAAGATTATATAGCTTGACAATTAATACTTAAGCAGCAACGTGAAGACATGCTATGATTTTCTCAAGGGTAGGATGGACGGATAATTTATTTGTGTAGAATTGCAGAAACAATATTTAAAGGGATACTCCAGAGGAAGAAAAGTTTTGTCAAGTCACCTGGTGCCAGAAAGTTATACAGATTTGTAAATTACTTCTATAAAAAAATCTTACTCCCTTCCAGTACTTATCAGCTGCTGTATGCTACAGAGGAAGGAAGAAGTTGTGTGGTTCTTTCCAGTCTGACCACAGTGCTCTCTGCTGACACCTCTGTCCTTGTCAGGAACTATTTAGAGTTGGAGCAAATCAACATAGCAAACCTGCACTTACTGATACAGACAGAGGTGTCAGCAGAGAGCACTGTGGTCAGACTGGAAAGAACTACACAACTTCCCCCTTTTTTTTATTTTCATTTTTTAACATTTATTAATCATTGCATTTCCTTACAGAATTTCAAAGCAATAGACATGTATACAATACTTTGATTATACATTAATCAACAAATTATTTAAGTATATGCTCTATCTAGCAACAAGAAAAACATATTATTGCAGGCTTCCAGAACTTGCTTTGCTGGCCCGGGGCCTCCATAAGCCTTAATACATATTAAAAGAAAAGAGAAAGTAGAAAGAAAGAAAAGAAAAGAAAAAAAAAAAAAAAAGAGATATAAGGGGGAACCTTCTTCTCTCTAAATCCAATACCAGCATCATGATCTGTGTATCCACCTTATCCAGATCAAAGTGAATTTCTCTACCAGTCCCCTTGTACAATATATAGCTTTCTCCCATGCCACTACCTTCTTCATCTTCTTAAAGGGGTATTCCAGGAATTTTTTCCATTTGACTATGCTACAGGGGCTATAAAGTTAGTGTAGTTCATAATATAGTTACCTGTGTGTGATGGGTTTCTCACAATTCTTATGTGATTTTCACCCCAATATTTATTTTTAATAGCATGTCTCAGATTTTTCTCAGGTTGCAATGCGGCCGAGACCTGACATCACTAGTCAGCTAATGACAGGGAGCCTGTCTGCTTCAATGGGTGGAGCGATCGCTTGGTGGGAGAAAGATCAATCTGCAACCAATGCAACAGCTGTGTAACGCTTGCGCTCTGGCCGGACACGCCGGTCGTGAGCGTTCTCTGCTTATGTCCCCGCTGCCGGCAGGGCTGGGATTCGCATTGCAGGATGCACCCGCTTGCCAATCCCAGCCCGTCACTCACCTCCCTCGTGTCCTCGCAGCCCCGGCACCAGAGCTCTTTCACTTAAAGGGCCAGTGCTCTATTAATCAAGTGTCTACACCTGTCCCCTGTCCTTAAATATCAGCTCCTCCCTTGTTTCCCTGCCGGATCTTTGGTTGCCTAGTGCCATAGTGAAAGTCCTGTATCCCAGTTACCATGTACCTGTTCCTTGCTACCTTCCTACCCTGCACCTGTGTTACCTGCCCTGACCTTCTGACATCTTGCCACATCCTGCAAGTCTCCTTCTGTGCTACGACACCTCCCAGCTACCTGTGTGGACGAGTCGTGCCAGGGGTAGCGACCTGGGTGCCACCTGCCGCAGCAAGACCATCCCGCTTTGCGGTGGGCTCTGGTGAAAACCAGCGGCACCTTAGACTCCGCTCAATGGCACGGCTCACGTCATCATCCACACAGGCCCAGAGGATCCACCACCTGCCGCGACATGTTACAGTAAGATCCGGCCATGGATTCTGATGGGGGTGCCTTTGCCAGATGTCTCGGATCTTTCCACCGTCGTGGCTCAGCAGTCACAGCAGTTAGCCCGTCAGGCGCAACAACTGAATCAACTCTCAGCCATGATGCAACAGCTTCTTGCCGCTCAGAAGCAACAACAGCAGCAACAGCAGCAGCCACCTGTTCCTGAGCCTCCTCCTGTGTCTGCAGCTTCCTCTGGGACCCAGCTTCATTTGACCTTGCCTTCAAAGTATGACGGAGATCCCAAGCTGTGTAGAGGCTTTGTGACACAGTGTTCAGTCCATCATGAACTCATGGCGGATCTGTTCCTGACGGCGCGTGCTAAAGTGGCGTTTGTGTTCAGTCTACTGTCTGGAAAAGCTTTGGCCTGGGCTACTCCTCTCTGAGATCGTAGAGATCCAGTCTCCTTGAACCTGTCGGCCTTTCTTGCAGAATTCTGCAATGCATTTGAAGAACCCGCACAAGCCTCCTCTGCCGAGACCGCTCTAGTGAACCTCTGCCAAGGGAACTCCTCCATTGGCAACTACACAGTTCAGTTCCGCACTCTTGCCTCTGAACTTTTTTGGAACGACGAGGCCCTGTGTGCAACCTTTAGAAAAGGACTTTCCTCTCGAATCAAGGATGCTCTCGCTGCATAAGATTCTCCGGCTAATCTAAGCAAACTTATCCATTTAGCCACTCGAATTGATGTGCGTTTTGCTGAAAGGCAGGAGGAACTTCCTTTGGAAAAAGAACCTGCCTGAACACAGCGTTTACCTCGTCTGGCCCCCGTGTTCCAACATCCACCCCTACTCTCTACTTTGCCTCTTGCCGAAGCGGTTATGGAAGTGAACCGTTTTCACTTAACACAGCAGGAAAAACCTGCGCTACGGCCGGAGGGCTCTTTGCTTAAGTCCCCGCTGCCGGTGGGGCTGGGATTGACATAGTGGGAAGCGACCGCATGCGAATCCCAGTCCGTCACTCACCTCCCTCTACTTCCACCTCTCCGTGTCTTTGCAGCCTCGGCGCGCGTGCCTCTGCCTCCTAGGGCACGTGCTCGCAAGAGCTCTTTCATTTAAAGGGCCAGTGCTCTATTAATCAAGTGTCTACACCTGTCCTCTGTCCTTAAATATCAGCTCCTGCCGGATCTTTGGTGCCCTAGTGCCATTGTGAAAGTTCTGTGTCCCAGTTACCGTGTACCTATTCCTTGCTACCTTACCTACCCTGCACCTTTGTTACCTGCCCTAACCTTCTGCCATCTTGCCACGTCCTGCCAGTCTCCTTCTGTGCCATGCCACCGGCCAGCTACCTGTGTAGACGAGTCATTCCAGGGGTAGCGACCTGGGTGCCACCTGCCGCAGCAAGACCATCCCACTTTGTGGTGGGCTCTGGTGAACACCAGCGGCACCTTAGACTCCGCTCCCTGGCACTACTCACGTCATCATCCACACCAGCTCAGAGGATCCACCACCTGCCGAGACCCGTTACAAGCTGTAGGCAGCCTGATTGAAAACTACAGGTCTTTTGAATGGATGCAGCTCATTTATGTTTCAATTGGTGGGGTAGTTGATGCGTGGGAGGGAGGAAAATGTAATTATGGGATTTGTAGGCAAAAGAAGAAAACTCAAACAGGAAATACCAGTTCACAAAAAGATATCCACAGTGTTATGGTAATCTCACAACATAGTCATTTAACACCAAGACAAGCACAGATCCTTCCTAAGTATGTCCATTACTGCCTACCAGGTAGGTACCTTATGGTGGATAACCCCTTTAATAAATTGGGGGTTTCCGGTCCTTCCAGAACTGGGCTATTAATTTTCTAGCGTTCTATATTAGTCTACCAGGAGCTATTTTAATATGATCCGGTGCCTGTAAATTGTCAAAATATCCCAGTATACAAATTTTAAGTTCAATAGGTATATTGATTTCCCATACATTCCTAATGTATTCTATTAGTTTTCAGTATATTTGAATATATGGGAGATCCCAGAACATATGTTTGAGATCTGCAGAATCATGCAGACATTGAGGGCATTTTGCATCTTTTCCATACCCAATTTTAAAAAGAAGGGCGGGTTTGGTATGTTCTGTAAAGAATATATAATTGTGTCAGTCTAGCCCCTTCCCCTAAAGCTTAACTTGGGACATGATTGAGGATGGATTTCAACTGATCTCCGTTAATGCCTGCTTTAAAGGGGTACTCCGCCCCTAGACATCTTATCCCCATAGACTAGCTGTCACGCCCCCTCCCATTGACTAGCATTGAGGGGCGGGGTGTGATGTCACACGGGGGCAGAGTCATGACGTCACGATCTTCCATCCCGGTGGTCGAGATGGACTCAGCCTGAGTACCTCCAGTGGTTCTGGAAGCTGCTACAGGTGGGTGCTGCATGGTAGATCCAGGGGGTCCCCAGGATAGGGGATAAGATGTCTAGGGGCGGAGTAACCGTTGAAGAAATGCCGGTACTGATTGTATCAACCAGCCTTTTATAGCTAATAATTGATATATTCTTGAAATAAACCCCAATTTTTTCTTTTCTTTTAATATTGAATGTGGAACTGAATCAGTAGTTATAGTTAATGGAGTTTGCTTTTGCTGAGATCACATGCCTTAACTGAAAATATTGAAAGAACGATTCACGGGGTAAGTGGAAATCCTCATGAAAATCTGTGAAAGATCAGAAACTACCAGATTTAAAAATATATTTTAACCAGACCACCCCCGCCCTTTTCCAGTTATCAAAACCTTCCAATTTATTTAGTTCAGAGAGAGGCTGATTGTCCCATAGTGGGTATATTCATTAATTTTGCCCACTCCCCTAATTTGTTTTACTTTGTTCCAGAGTTTATGTATTAAATTAAAAGTTGGGAGGAGAAAATATTTTTTCTTCTTAAATTCATTTCTCTCTAGAGCCATTATTAAGTTGTTAACAGAAAGTGTTCTTGATACAATGGCCATATTAGAATTGGAGGCATCTAAATTAACCCAACCCCTGAGATGCTGACATTGAGCTGCGAGGAAATAGAACCTTGCGTTGGACAAAGCCAGCCCTCCATCCTGTTTCTGACGCTGTAAATATTCTAGGTTTAATTTAGATACACGCTTAAATCTCAGACCATTGGGGGTAGAAGAGTAGTATTATAAATGGTAATAAAATCACACGTAATAACCCCCCATATAGCATGCTCAATGATCTCCTTGATACAATATGTATTCACGAAAAAACTGGAGTCATTTATCACTTTATGAAAAAAAGTATTCAATCTTTATTGACATATAATTGTATTAAAATAGGAGGATATCCACTCCGGAGGGGGATGACAATAAAAACATAGGTGTCACTCTGATATCATATAAAGTGCCTTGGTGCATAACACATGGCAGAGCTTAACCGTTAAGGACACAGGGCGTACCTGTACGCCCTGAGCCCGGCCCCGGTATTTAAAACGGGGTCACGTCGTGACCCTGCATCATACCGGGTCGGTCCAGGCTGCTAATGATAGCCGGGACCCTGGGCTAATAGCACGCGGCACAGATCATTGTGCCGTGCACTATTAACCCTTCAGACGTGGCTATCAAAGTTGATCACTGAGTCCAAAACGAAAGTTAAAGCTTCCCGGCAGCTCAGTCGGGCTAATTGGGACTATCATGATAAAATTGGGATGTCCCGAACAGCTAGGATGCGAGCGGAGGCCCCCTTACCTTGCTCCGTCGAGTCCAATCGGCGTTTGATTGCTCCAAGCCTGAGCTACAGGCCTGAGCAATTGAGCCCCTAGAACGCTGATCCATGCAAAGCTACGGCTTTGCAAAAATCAGGGTAAAAGATCAGTGTGTGCAGTGTTATTGCCCCCTATGACCTCATACACCGCCACCCAGTCCAACCCCCCCAGCACCCCATCCTCAGTCAATCACCCCAGCACCCCATCCTCAGTCAATCCCCCCTGCACCCCATTCTCAGTCTCCTCAGTGTTAGGACCCCCACCATCCATGGTCTCCTCATCAATCCCCCCTGGCTCATCAATGAATAACCCCCACACCCCCATCCTCTGTCTCCTCATAAGTCAGTCAATCAATCACTCAGGCTCCCCCCGCCCTCTGTCTCCTCATGAATCAACCCAGTCTCAGACTCCTCATCAATGAATAACTAACACACACACCCCCATCCGCCATCCACGATCTCCTCATGAATTTATCACCCCCAGGCCCCAGCACCCCCCTCCAGCAGCTCGTCCTATGTCTCCTCATCTTCTCACTGCAGAAATGTGGGGCGGGCGGGCGGCTGCACCTGCCTCTGCCTGGTATCGGTAACACAGGGTCAGAGGCAGGGATGCGTCAGGGGCTTTGAGCTGACATGCGTGCGTACCTGCGCGGAGCACGTCTATTCCCATCATGCCCCTGACCCTGCGCTGATTTTTAACCGTCAAACAGTGAAGCTTTATTGACAGAATAAAAATTATACAATATAATTGAAGAACAGGTCGAGAGACCAAACAAGAACATAACAACCAGGTACAGAGCGGTCATGGGTAAGACATATCAATGTAGTAAGACATCAAGGATAAGGATACAAGAAGGTGGTATGGTAATGTCAGCATACAAACATAACATAGAGTACAACAGGAGCATAAATACTGTAGTTACAAAGACAATACAAATCCCCCATTTCCCCCACCCCCTGACACCCCCCCCCCCACCCCCCACACAGCAACCCCTAATAAAGAGAAAAGGAGTGGCGAACATCAGGGCAGTAGGAAGACGAGAACCAAGGTTCCCACACCAAGTTAAAGTGGTCAACCCTATCCTCCCTTATAGCAGACAGTTTTTCATTCAACATAATGGTATTGACTCTCGCTATGACTGCGGTAAATTGTAAGGTAGGTGTCCGCCATTGTGCTGCAATATGAATACGTGTAGCTAGTATGATGAACTGAGATAGCTTAAACGGTCTAAATTGCATTCTAGATGGCTTGCGGCTCAAAAGACAAAAAGAGGGGGTTCGTGGCACACTACATGGAAGAATAGAGGACAATAGAGTTATAATACGTGACCACAACCGTGCTACAATTGGACAACCCCACCAAGTGTGATATAAAGTGCCTCTCTGATCACAGCCGCAAAAGCAAAGTGGGGAAACCTGGGGGTAAATAGAATGGAGAAGTGTCGGTACTCTATATGAACGGTGCTTACATATGAAATACGTAAAGAAGTTTCCACCAGGGAGACTTGCCAGCTACCCCTGCTAACGACAGCGCCACAGTCCCTCCATTGAGTAGTTGTGAGAGTCGA